>NC_031498.1:13759359-14030678 GCF_000237925.1 Schistosoma mansoni | reverse complement strand
TAGGGTGACTCAACTTGTTTTAACTGGAGAATTAAATTCATTTACTGAAATAAATTGATGAGTAGCCTGGTCTTTTAGTTTGGATGTTTTATTATGTTTGTTTTTCTCTACCCAATATATATATTGTAAAGTCAAGAGAGCAAGAAGGTATTACCTACATTGATTTAAGCTCTCACCTTCAATGAAGCGTATATATTTCCAGTCCAACTTGATTAGTTTACTGGCTCTTTCATCTTATAACAAAAGTAATGCAATTCATTTCTTTTAAAATATCATAGTTATGATAATGTTGAGCTGTTTAATATACCATATACAACGAAACGAGCAGTAACTGTTTCTGTGTGCCTGGTGTGAATGGAATTGTGACTATGGTTAAATCTAGAATTGTGAATGGCAAGGCAAATGACATCATGAATTGGAAACGTTCGTACAGTTCAACCAGTATTACAGAAATATTCAACAGTGAAAATACTCTGTTATCAACAATTTTAAGGAATTCACAATGAATTAAAATCAAATTTTTAATTATCAACAGGAGATTGACCATAATCAGTTGAAAGATGTCTGTCATGAGATAAGACCTGTACAATAATATAAAAATAAACAGTGAACATCAAATTTTAAGAAATAAATGAAAATGATTTTCATTGAAAGCAATGAATATTCTGATAGTTTTATCGAATACTTTGGTATAATATATAAATAACTCTAAAAACAATTCAATAAACGGATTTTGTAGTTGTTGTCTATCAACAAATCCTTGGAGTCCCACAATAGGACGAAATGCCAGTTCAGTGCTTCCAGGTTTTCCACGGTGGTCTAGCTTCAATTGACTCATGATATAAACTACATAAAATCCTTGAAATATTGACCTGTTATGTTGTACACACGGTGATCTGCGAATAAAATTAGAAATACATTGAAGAACATGAGTATTATGATATCATAATAACTGTTATAAATAATAAATCACAAACATTAGTTCACTAACATTATACACAGAATAAACAATTGTCCAAATATATCCGTTTGTCATTTGTTGGTCAGTTTATCTAATCATTTTAATGCATTGAACCTATTCTGATAATATTGATTCAATTTTAATATCTAGAATAATAAGGCCAATATTATTTTACATCATTATCTTTTCTTAGGTCCGAATGCACTTAGTTTTACTTCTATTTTTCACACAATAATCATGATTAAAATTTTCATATTGTATTAAGCTAATATATCAAATAACTCTGATAATCATTACTTACTTACTTACGCCTGTTACCTTTCGTGGAGGAGCATAGGCCGCTCACCAGCATTCTCCATCCAACTCTGTCCTCGACAATCCTTTCCAGTTCGTTCCAGTTAGCATTCATCCTTTTCATATCTGCTTCTGTTTCCAGGCGTAATGTGTTCTTTGTCCTTCCTCTTTTCCGCTTCCCTTCCGGATTCCAAGATAGAGATTGCCTTGTAATGCAGTTTGGTGATTTCCTCAATGTATATCCTATTCACTCCTAAAGTCTCTTCCTAATTTCACCTTCAGCTGGAAGCTAGTTTGTCCTCTCCCATAAAACGCTGTTGCTGATAGTATCCGGCCAGTGAATGTTGATCAACTTCCCTCATTTTCATTCGAAATCATAATAATAATACTAGAAATAAATGATGGTTCTGTATTCCCTTCAGTTTGAATAGGGTAAAGGAAAAGTGATCAAAAAACACTGTATATCAAGATTGTTAAATTACTTTATAAGAATTACGATATCATTTACGATTATTGTAAAGAATCATTCTGTTCATTGAAAAATTAGCTCTGATAGTTTATTATTTTAACAGACAACAAACTGATTAGTTAATTATAGATATACAAAGGAGAGTGTTATTGGTTGCAAACATTTGCTTAATCGTTCGAAAATTCAAGAATATTAACTGAATGAAAACATATTGAATAGGAGATTTATGTTTTGTTCTTATGTATACAGGCATAATAATTTTAAGACTTTATATACAATTAGACTACAAGCTTTTATATGATTAACTTAGAATAAAAATTTGTATTAAATTCACGTGATGTTATTTGCTTGTATCTTCCTATTGTTGCTTCTGTTTGTTTCTGTCCACGTGTATATTCAACCAAATAATAGTTGATAGAAGAGATGCAAAAGGAATTAATTCACTCACTGTGTCGTTTATGGATCTGATACAGATAATTAGCATCAACATGACAAAATCTATTCATAAAAATAATCGACTGTAAATCATATTATTTCCAAAACAACATATAGCCAAATCGTAAGCAAAGATGGATAGTGGCTAGCAGTAGAATCCAGGAGGCGCGTTTCGTCCTTTTTGAATGTGCCTACATCTCAGAAATGATGTCAACTCTGGGACTCGAACCCAGTACCTTTCGCTTCAAACGCCAACGCCATCAATGGGAAGATTCAAACAAACAATACTAAGTGAATATAGCCAAATGTAAATACTCAATTCATTTCGTATTGTTTATTTGTATCCTCCGATTGATGTTTACGACCACAATTGATCAGTTTCTTGTTGGCATATGTGCATTCAGTGCGGATTGCCTCGATATTGCCTTAAGTCACAAGCTTTTTAAACAAAAATGTATTTGTATTTGTTGTAAAATATTATTTAGGTAATAAAGTATCAAAACCAAGTTTTTAGGTGAACTAAATGTATTTAACAATATTTACATAATTAGCTTCCATAAGATTTCACTTGAATGTAAAGACTATTTATAATATATAGTATAATCTATTTTACTTTCATCAATTTTAATAAATAGACAAGCTTAATTCAATTATTAAGACCGCATGATGATGCACGTAAACGTAAGTATTTTATTGAAGATACGTTTGTTATCCACTAAATAATTTTGCAAAAATCCTTATTTTATTAAATCATAGTCTTATTTTAAGAATTGCTGAAGCGTCTTTTGTAGGTTGTTTCATAGTTATCTTCCTGTATATGTATCCTATTTACTTGTCTAGTTTAAATGTTTTATTAAGCTTTAACAAATTATTCATTGTTTAAACTATCAATGTATTGACTTATATGACTGACTAGTATATGTGTAAATACGATATATGGGTTTCTCTCCATATATAAATCGGAATGAACTTTGAAGTAATTAGCGATTCATACATTTTGATTTTACACTACAAACAGTAAAATAGCTTAGATAGTATGTAAATTAAGAGTTAACTTTAAATCGATTCTCTGAAAAAAGGTATCCTGTTTGCAAGTCAAAGTTCAAACTCCTTCACCAACTAGCAGATATTTCCACATAACTTTATTTATTTCATAGATAAAAAGAATGATTAATTTTAAGAACGAAATAATTAAAATGTTATTTGTTCAACAGTTATTGCACAATTATTCATATTTGACTAATATTTATGTATTTGTAACTAATGTAAAGTACAATAAAACGATATTCAATAGGCAAATATCTTTGAAATGATTTTCATTAAACAGTTTTATGAAGTCACATTGTATAGATAGAAGAGTTCGTTTAATTAATGACTTTTTCATATGTATATCAACAGCTAAGTACCATCTTTGTTACTTGGGCAAGTCTTCAGTACGAAAAAATGTTTCTTTTTTGGATTCATATAATATAAAATGTTAAATTACTTACTTACACCTGTCACCCCCAATGGAGCATAGGCCACCGACCAGCATTTTCCAATCCACTCTGTCCTGAGCCTTCCTTTCTAGTTCTATCCAACTTCTGTTCATTCTTCTCATGTCTGTCTCCATTTCTCGGCGTAATATGTTCTTTCGTCTTCCTCTTTTCCTCTGGCCTTGAGGACTAGAAGTGAGGGCTTGCCTTGTGACGCAGTTAGGTGCTTTCCTCAACATGTTTCCTATCCACTTCCAGCGCTTTTTCCTTATTTCTTTCTTCGCTGGAATATGGTTTGTTCTATCCTACAGTAGCTTGTTGCTGATAATGTCTAGCCAACGAATCCGAAGTATTTTGCGTAGACAACTGTTAATAAACAAATATTAAAAACCATTTTCTCATATAATGCTATGAATGAAAAAAAGACTAGAATTATCTGTAAATGACTCGTGAACATTACATGCGTTTTTTTATCTATTCTGATGAAATCATTGAAGAGATATTCGAATGATAGAGATGATACTATTGATCAGATTTATCAAAATCTTTGTAAACTTATGAATCTTAGAAAAATCACAAAATTTAGACAACTATGGATATCTACTCGATTAACAAATAGTGTTAACAATGTTCATGTGATTGTCTATATTCTGGAACAGTTTTATAAATGAATCCCATAGAATACGCTTGAATGAATTCAATTCCAAAAAAACTAAATTTACTCGCTTGGAAAATTTATTCTTCTAGGTTAACAAGTTGTATTATTTTTTGTAGTTGTTGGACAAATTCCCAAATTATCTCCTAATGATTTGATTCCCAATAAACTTTGAAAACAAAACTCGAAAACAATAAAAAGTCCAATTAATTACTTTTTTGTAATATTCTTCTATTTAACACTCTTAAATAAAAGGTAATCAGAACTTGTTGAAGCACATATTTCAAAAAACTGACTGCAAACAACATAAGAGCTCCTCAGTATCTTGTTTTCGATGTCAATGTTTATTTATCTATTATGCCAACACTTGAACCAAACAATGTGTATTCCCTTTCACTTGACACAAATTTTGAAAGATATTTATCATAAATCCTTAGAGGCGTTTGTTTCTTTAACGAAAAAATACTATTGTCCTAACTACCTAGTAGATAATTTATTTTAAACAGTGGGAACTCGTACCATTTGTATTAATTGATTTTATGTTACTGACATTTACCGATTCATTTTGTTTCATTTACAATGAAGTACAAAAAGCAAGAGTTAAGTTAGATAACAACGAAACATAACCCATAAACTATCGCAAATAGCCTTGTTATATATATATTCATAACAATGCTGATACTGTAAATTAACAAGTTGGTAATAGGAAAATGAATAAATCATATACTTTATCCACTAATTCAGATTATTAAACCGGTCAAAAATCTCCATTTTTTAATGAGAAAATTGATGATTATTACTTAAATAAGCAAATAACAAAACTACTGAAATTCCTTATCACTTAATAATATTTTGTATTATAATAAATATATGTTTTTATTATATCCCAATGAGTAAAATATTGTATTTCTGATATTTTGTAACTTTATTTAAGTCACCTCTTCAGAGTGAACAAATAGCTGAACTCATTTTAGTTATCTATTTATTATAAAGAGATGACTTACATTAAGTCATGGAATATCCGAAATATAATTTTCTACTCATTACAGTGTTACAAAAAATATATTTATTATCAACTTTCTATCCAATGCTCAATTGATTTG
Organism: Schistosoma mansoni; assembly: GCF_000237925.1. Classification (NCBI taxonomy): domain Eukaryota; kingdom Metazoa; phylum Platyhelminthes; class Trematoda; order Strigeidida; family Schistosomatidae; genus Schistosoma; species Schistosoma mansoni. Next base: position 14,025,286 of record NC_031498.1, on the reverse strand, counting down.
AAACTATCAAGTCTATCCTTGGCATGGATACCTACTTTTCATATTACGTAAAATTGAAGAACAATAGTTGTAATAATATCATAACTGAATAATAATAATTTATTGTTCTTAAGCTGTCGTAACATTGTACTTTAATGTAGAAAAAATGTCCTTGAAGAACATTTTGTCAAAAACTGTAATAATTACTTAATAATGAAATAAACAGACTGGTAATGTTTTATTTTTAACGAAAGGTAATCATATGTATGTATCAATTTCATAGGTGATACTGTATATCATGAATGCTACATTAAGTAACATAATGGAAAGATAAAAATCTTACATAAGTGTATTTCAGCAATGATTTGAGATATGATTACAAAATGAAATGGAAATGTATGAACAATGATGCAAGAAGTATAGAGAAAGTTATTAGAGTAATTAATGATAATATGTTTTTATATAAACAATAATCATAATAGTTTATTCATATATATGTTTATATTAGTCACAGATACTTGTTGTTTGTAAATGAATACTAGATTAACATGTGATAAATAATTCTAGGTATATAGTTAAACGAAATCACACTATAGGCTACACGTAATGTAGCTTGTAGGGATCTATGAAAGTAAGATGAAACTTGTATGAATTAACTGACACGTACAACAAACCGGTGTAATTCCTTCTGTTGAACCTTAAATAAAAAGACTATCTTCTGCGCTTCACATTTCAGAAGAGAATTACTCTAGACGGGTATCTATGATATATTATTAATATATAAATATATATATATTCTATAGAACATCTAACTCTATTTTCTTACAATCACTGTCTGACAAAGCGAGTCAGCAGCCATTCAGGCTATTTTAATTTTGGAATTAGATGGCAAACTCACAAACGTAGTGATATTTACTTTGATTACTGCTACCCAGCTCGCTTATTCAAACATTACTTAAGATCATTCTGACATTCTTGGTGGGAAAATGAAAAGCATTCCTCCAGGATTGTAAGATAAGTGGTAAAGCTAAGATAGTATATTTCGTATTTGAAACATAAACGATTAAATATTGATCCCTTCTATTTGAACTTAAATCTAGATGCTATTTTACTTAACAATAAATCAAGGTGAGATCAGTAATGTTTTCGATATTTTTATAAACTGAGATATTTGTACAGTGACATATAATATATCCGAAGATGCTTTATGGAATTCATAACTAGATTCTGCTGAAAACTCAATGTGTTTCGTACATCTAAATAACACTTTAGTTTTACAAATTTTACTTTTGAGCTTCAACAATTAAATATCCAAGTTTAACAAAGGAACGATAGAAAAACTGTAGGACAACTACTGTTCAGATTATGTACTGACTAGATGTTTAAACCTAAAGTTTGAATCTCATTTTTGAAATACATTTTGGATAGACATTGCTTCAAAATGCAACATTATTTATAACATTTTTGAGAACAGTTTGTGTAAAATACTGAAGAATACAATTATCGAACAATATGATCAGCAAACAAATTTTTCAGATATTTCGGAACCGAAGTACTCACGGACTAAATGCAACAATTATGCACTCAACCCTACAGCTAATACAAAGTACTTTTATACAGAAAATATAAATTACAGATAATAGGGATATATCACACAAAACTTTTGTGGTGACTCATGATTCCTCATTAGATGTTCACAAAGTTAAGCAACTGAATTTAATCGACCAGTTAGTACGTTTCACTCCTACATTACCACAAATTTAGACAGACAGAAAGTATTCTTAATAAGGTTCATGCGTTTGTACATTATCGCTAATTAACAGACATTAAATTGCATATGACTACTGATTTCATTGTTTCTGTTAATGCTGTACTTGTACTCTAGTATTTATTAATTCTAATTGATTTCTATAATAGTTTCACTGAACCTAGAGGAAATACATGAATGATATTTCTTTAGACGTTTTCTCTTAAAGTAAAAATTAACTGATTCATTGGCTTGTAAAGGAAGTAAAACAAGGTGACGTACTTTTGTAAGTGAAAGTTAACATAATAAGCAAAACTACACACTGCTTTCATACAATATAAAAATCATACTTTAAATACATCATTTGCACATCTTTTCTTTGTTTTGTACGTATATCTTCATTCTTCAGAATCAGTTATCATTTCAATTCCTGTCTGTTTCACTTCCTGTTCTTCTCTTCAATTCGATCTTCTTAATCTTCTGCTGGCAGGCATTTTATTTCCAGTCGGTGCTACATACCACTTATATCTATCAACATTAGTAGCATACACCATATATATATATATATATATATATATATTCATGAGAATTACATTTCCCTGGATAAAAATTTATGATGTAATTATGGTGTACACTGCCAAATATAAATGTTCAGATTCAATCAAGATGTAGACTTATGTTATATAAGCTATTAAGCCTAAGTAATTACCTTGCTATTATTCTGCATAATATCTATAGATCTAAGATCTTTTTTCTAAACCCTTCGCTTTGTAAAATTAGATCATTGCTGGAGGACATAAATATAGAGTATCGCAATTACTTATGCTTTAGTTATCCACTTTTTTTACTTTTATCGAAATAGTGTTTTAATTAATACTTTTACCCTATGTACAAGTTACTCAACTCAATTTAAGAAGTCATGAACTGATTAGCTGTTAATTCAGTCGATTAACTGCTTGTTATTTCAAGCTTCATTTATGACTATTTGATAATAAGGTATCAACTAATGTCATTTTTTCGAAATCGAAATATATTTTTAGACAACCTATTGTTTTTTCATGGAATGTTGTGAAACTTACTGTTGTTTACCTTCAAAGATTTAATATGAAACATTTCAATGACTATGATTAAAAGTGGGACTCATTTGATGTACACTTGATAATTTTCTTAAGGTTTAACCAAGAAGGTATCCAATCATTTAATGAGGTCGTAAACTTAAAAATCATTTAAACCAAGGAGCTATTGAAGACTTTAATATATTGAAACTGTTATAATAATTCAGCAGTTTACTATATTTTCCATCAGTGAATATAACCAACAAGGGGAGAAACTAATATACAACATCCATCCTTCCAAATTAAAAGTTTGTAGACTTTACATTCGAGCAATTTGGTCTAAACAGTTCTACGATCTCGTCATTTAATTTCCCTTCTGGTGTTTCTTCTGATACTTACAACATATTACCGCTGGTGATAACAATTCATAAAACACATTTCTTTTCTTTCTCTTATCATTAATCTTTCGATAATCAAAATTTTCTTCCTTATTTTTGAATCATACACCAAATTATTTTTAGGAATTTTTCAGTGCCACATTGATTTTATTCACTATATACTGTTTTGTTTGTATTTTCATCAATTTACAGCTTCACTCTCTAAAAAACTGAACGATCTATTCATCCCGTGTCCTTTTGTTGGTGGATTCCAAATTACAAGTTTAACTAGAGTTAGTTCTGAAAAAGTGAGTTTGTAAAATAAGAAAACTTTGTTTAAAATAAATATTGAAAATTTAAATTACAGAAAACTATATTTGATTTCATATCCATAGTTATGTAACCATGTTATTATCCATAATTGCTCGTTTATATCATGTTTTTAAAAAAAGTTACTATATATTGTAAAACGGTGAATAACTGGTTTTTTTTTAACCCAAACTGACCCTACTAATCTGTTGAGAAACACGTCCATAATAGCTAAGGGCAGGTAAATAATAAAAAAAAGAATGAAGACAGCCTACTTAAAATGTCCTACGGAAGTAATTTCTATTAAAATTCAAATACTGACTACAAACAAGACGTTTGGCTAATGGAATCTTACTAATTTAAAAATCTATCATCAATATGCATGAAAAATGAACTGATTTAATATGTTGAATAACTTAACATTATAGAAAACAGTAGTACAGAGAGAATAGAGAATGTTAAATTGAAAGAGACACCACTAGATTGGATAAATACACGTCTATGTGCATGAGGTTAGTTTAATGACACAATATAATATCGTAATCAATAAAACAACAAAGATAACCTTAAAATTGAGTAATTTAAACAATTTAAATGTAGTGTTAAAGCATAATATCGAAGAAATAAAAAAATCATCAAACAATGTAAAATGCCAACTCACAAATTGTTCATTCATAATTGCTTGTCTAATTTATTTAAATATAGCCTATATGTGAATATCAGACATTTGCAACGTTGGAAAGTGATTGTGTTATAAATGAAGGGATTGAATGGACGTTTGATGATCCAAAGTGCAACATATTTGAGGTCAATAGCAGTAAGTACATTATTTCCTATATCTGTTATTATAGATAATCATTTAAAAAACATCTATGTGATCATATATTAAATGAACCAAACTATTTGGTATAGCTCATTGAAAGGAGGCGAGATTAAAACCAATCATCGCGTTATCTACCCACCTGGTCATATGATTTAATCCTTAATTATCCTCCACTCTATAACTGTTGAAGGAATAAAGAATGTTTGCAAAAACAGTATAACTTTTCAAGCCCCCATCTTGATGCTCAAAAGCGCTTAATTGTTAAGATTTTGATCAAAAATCAAACCAGTTGTTTAGTTTTCTTTATTAGAGGTAGCAATCCACATGGTTGTCATACATGATCTAATACATTAAAACATGACAAATTATGGTAATCAAAACTTTATTCCTTAAAACTTAAGTTTTGTTTCAAATATATCAACAACGAGCGCCCGTTCAATATTTTTGTAAAAGCTTTAATTTTCTGTGTTTCTTTTTCAATATACCAGTCAGTCATCATAATTGTTACGCTTCTTGGAAAAAGGATGGTTTGACCTATACATTACTGCACCAAGATCGAAAAGATGATGGGTATAGTATCTTTACAATGGTAAGAAATAAATTAGCTTTTTTAATGGGTGCAAAGTGGAAATTACTTATCTAAAAAATGTACTACATCATACCTTAAACCTGCTAATATTTTCAGTAATTTTTTCAAAGCAATGATTTGTGGAAAATGGTAAACGCTTGATAGAACCACAGAACAATAGATTTTTTGCATCTCTATCATCCGTTACTATTTTTTCTAAAACTAATCGACGTAATATTTCGTTTAGGACTAATTGAAAGCTAATAAGAATGGAAGTATTCTAGTGTTTTGTTGTATTTAAACAGTTTGATTATAGATTATGCGTCAACATTGACAAACCTATATAGAGGCTGATAGAGTAAACCCTAATTAAAGATATAGACATCAATTCCAATTATCTCTCGTCTTAAACCCCATTACTTCATTTAAATGACCAATCCAAATGGTACTAACTGAGAAGTGGTTTTAGAATAATCAGGGTAAACAGAATGTTTGTATTGTGTGTAGAATGGGATTTATCACCTGAATTGTTATGGAGTATGTCCGACTGGTAATTGTTCATGTACTCTAAATTACTGGAGGAGTAATTTTACATAAAAGGATATCAGTGATTAGGACAACCAACTAACAAATAGCCATTCTTTTTTGTTCAATTATGAATATAGAGAACTCTAAATAAAAAAGATGATTTGAAGTCATTTCAAATATGTTATTCTAAGATGTGAGTTTTGTAGATAACTTCCTAGTTAATGAAATTAGGCTCGAGTATCAAAATCAATTGCTGTTTAACAAACGACGTGGTCTACTGGTTGAATAATTCGACTTCAGTCGGCTTTATTACGCCATTTCAAATAAAATACATTAACAAGCTGTGTAGTAGTAAACACACAAGCAACATAAATAATCAAAAATATTAGTTGAAATATTTTCGTAACGCAGTTTGTCAGTTTCAACTTAAGTATTAAAAAGTCCGTGAAATTTATATCACTTACATCTCCACAACAAGGATAATTGTCTTGTTAGAAAAAATCCAAACAGCGTATGTTGTTCAGTGATGTATAAACTCATTAAACTAGTTTTATGTTCGTTTGTTTACCTGACGTATACAGGTGTTCTCAGATATTCCAGAACCTTTAAACCCATCAGACTACACTTATGGTCGAAGTAAGCCACTTTGGATATACCCAGGTTTATCTTCAAAACATTATCAGTATAGCACTTTATTACTGGATTCGCATAGTTCACATTTTGACACAACAATCACTAAAAATTGGAATGATCAAAGGACCTACGAAAGTCCTGCTTACCGACTACAAATACGTCGTGCATGTAAGCCGAATTAATTTTTTCATATTGTTAATATCGTTGCCATTTACTGATTTACATTGTGGGCTGTTCTACATACATTTGAAAACAGTAAACACATTAGGCATTACTAACATTTTAATTCACTGATGGTATTTTTGTTTTCTCAACTATAAGAGAACCTTGGTACGTCTGTATATTGTCCTTCCACGATATGGGTTTTCACCTGGAAGTAATATTTGTTTATATAGACTGAGTAATTAATAAAGTGTGTTCGCTGACCAAGCTAAATTTTTAGGAAAAACACTGATCTGCCAGGATCATTTTATGGTTAAAGTATCATCAATCATATTTAAACTCTAACTACCTTAGTGTATTTTTAACATAATTAGTCTGTTAAATGACTTAATCGTTTATCAGAGATCATTTAATGTCCTATATTTGTCGTAAAATGACGCCTTGAAAGTAATGAATCTCATCCAAATATGTTTCTTGGAAAGTTTCCAAGTAGTTTACCTGATGATTTATTTTTCCACTGTACAGACCAGCACTTTCAGTCTAGCTTTGCGAATGCGATCACAGAATTATCAATTTTTGTCAATGGTATTAAAGTTTTACTAGAAATGATGACCTCAAGTGCTCTTTGCTAATTCAGCTTTTCCCATGACCTTCGCCTCTTTTTTACTGGTTGCCACCCCTTTTAGTTCACTATTTTCCTCTTTGCTCGAAGGTTATGCTTTCGTTAAAATATGTACAGAGTCGTGCTATTTTGTTTTGTTACGCTTGTTCTACTATGAATATCAAGTTTTTCCTTTACTACATCTTCTTTCCGTGTTAACGAACAACCGTTGAAGCTTTGTATGCCGGCTGACGTTAGTTGTTTACTCAATAGAACAGTTCAATCGTTTCTAAACGACAGGATTTCATAGACCCGTAGTGAACCGCAAATATCGAGATTTCACAGGCCCATATGACCTTTATTCACAGTTCGAAAGTGAGGAGTGCGAAGTTTGTGAGCACTTTATTTCGAACACTTTGTAGTGCTTTGTTCCAATATTCTCGTTGTATTGAGATCATACATTTTTAATACCATACATTTCTAAATTTTTAGTTGGAATATGCGATGATGAGCCAACCAGCTGTACAAAAGGATGTGATCATGATATACGAAATCGATTATTTTGTTATAAAAGCTGCCCGGTGGACGACAAAAAATGTAGTAAGTGCTTTAGAAAAATTCTCGTGTATTCTAAAGAAATATCCAGTCGTTCATATTACTTGAATATGCATTAAAGTAATACATACTGGTACAGAAAAATTTATAAGTTCCGAAACGTCATTTTTCAAAATATTCATTTGAAAGTCATGTAACTGTTTAGAAACAACTAAAATCATTTAAAGTGATCCAAATATTTTGTCTAATATTTATTCATTTTGATTGAAGGAATTTGACTTGATAAAGGTACATTGAAGACAGCTACTATTATAATTTAGAAATACTTTTCTTCATGTTCCTTTGTTTAAAAACAATCCAGTGGCATCAACCGTTGTGGTCTAGTCATTCATGATGACACAACATGTAAACTGAGAACAATTCTCTCAAAATTACAGGACACGTTCTTATATGTTATAAAAAAGACAGTTTATTTCAGAACGACCTATGCAACTTTTTTGCCTATGCTATTTAAGAAAACCAGTCGGTGACTATGTGACGTTGATTGATAATAACGAATCTCAACTAATCAAAAGTTTTTTCCAAACCATGTAGTTTCATTACAAACGTTGCATAACTATGATACTTCGACTTCAAAAGCTATAGTGATTATGATTGAAAAGTTGACAAAAAGCTCAATAAATATAAACAATAAATCCCCCAAAAAAGCACTTTCAATAATACACTTCACTTGAATACAACCGAAAGTTATAAAATCATGCCATATCATTTTGGTGCACGTACTCTTCACTGTTGTTGATTACGTCCCATTTTCTTTTTCTTATAGAATCTTCACAATGGGATTCATGTACATTTAAACAAAACTATCAAGGTCATTGGAATTTAATAGAGTCAACATCAAACAAAAACTATCTTTCCTCTGAATCACATAAATCTAAATGGGCTAGTCTAATCTTCGGTGAAAACTATCTTATTTTCATGGGTGAAACAAATAAATCTTATTTGTGTATACGAGAAGTACGTGAAGTTATCCAAGACTGGTTTATAATTAGATCAAGGAAACAAGCTAATGGATGGTATGTCACTTTTATAAATATCATCGTTTTGTCGTCATTTTATACATGTTTATAGATAATCTATATATCAGAGTTTATTATAATGGAAGCACATCATCTAATGGATTCATGTCAATCAATAAACAAATGCCCAACCTTAATGTTTTTTTACTCAGTCAAATCATACAGCAAACAATCTGTAACAAAGTTTTCATCAATTTTAGAAACCTTCCGATCTCACTTTGATTGAAAGATTATTATATCGAAATTTGTTTCAACGTATGTAGTATTTCAATTACGATTTACTTTCATCTCTGATGGCGATCATTAGTTGACGTGAATGAATTAATAAACATGGCTAAGTAATATTAATATCAGAAGACAGCCTTCATAAGTCATCATAAACTCCTTTACTAACAGGTTTACAACTTTATTTATGGGGAATAATCACTTATTTAGTAATGTAAATAAAAACGTTCCATAAAAATTCATATTTTTGAAAATCACACTGAACGATACACAATACTTGAATTTGGTTTGGAAACTATTCAAGTATCTCTAAGTGTTCTGAACTATTGCGGTAGCTCAGAATGTCTCAAATATATTCTTAATCGTATAATTGCATTAAAAAAACTCGGTACATTTTTAAATTAGATAATTCACTAAAATAATACTTTCATAGTTTTCTTCCTTCGTAACACAAATATTTCAACGTTCAAATGAATAAATATATAAAGTGAAGAGTAATTGTATAGGTAATGATAGTGGGTTTAGTCGACTTAATTTTACATTTCAATACTACAGAATGGGCAAGACTATAATTTACGGACGAACTAATCAGGTATAAGATAACAGGTCTTGGATTTTGGTGCGAAATTCACTCATTCAATTGGCTAAATAAAGTTTTGGTATTTTAGCTTATATCAGTTCGTGATGAAAATCTTAAATCTAATTCGTAACCTTAACTATCAACTGTAAATCATAATTCCAATTCCTTACCCTGGTTTATAACCCTCATTTAGTCCTAGTTATTATGTGGACACTCTCAATGTCACTCTAGCGTCGCTCAAAGATCGTCCATACATTATTGTCTCATCACAGAATGTTGTTCATTTAAAAAGGAGTGATAATATGACTGAACTTATCTAAGGTATATGAAAATTTTTCGTAATTAACTAAACTAACTGTGACAAATAATACAGCAAAAAATGTGTTTGCTAACATATGAATTATGTCTGAAGGTTCTGAAATGAAAAGTTAATTCACCTAATCATCTTGAATTCCTACATCTTTTTTAATCAATTTGAGGATAGTTGTTGATCTTGTGTTAAACAATTATTTCATGATACATGATGAAGACGAAAAAACGTATATTCCAAATAATGTTTCTGTCTTTTCATGTAATTCCTTATTATAGTAATAAAACAAAAGGCATTTTATTATATTTTGTTTTTTTCCTCTCAAACTTGGTGTAACTAATCTGTAAGATTGACCCAGTTATCGTCTAAAAGTGATTTCATGATTCGAAGATCAATTTTTAGTCAATAAAGAGAAATTTTATAACAATCGAGAACATTTTACCAAAGAATGAATAAGACTTGTAAGAGTATAGTGGTTTTGGAAATCTTATTAGTTTTTCACTGCTTATTATGAATTATCTTATCTTAATATTAGAAATCTTTAGCTACCGAGTCTTATTTAACTTTATGAATTCTTTTTATGATCACAAATACAACATTTCTGGATACTTATAAAATGTTTATTAGCAAATTCAGTGGTCAGGGAAAATTTGAGTTTTGAAAGAAAGATATTGAAGAGTTGAAGATGTACAAATTGATCCGTTTTAGCACTTCTACGACATATGTAAGCTTATCATTCACTAAGTTGGAAATGAAGTGATAAACGTGACTGTTCATATTGTACAACAAATATCTGAATAGAATGTTATCGATCTACAAGAGGACCAAATGATTGCTATATTCTTCCTTATCTGTCATGATAAGAGATTTTCCAATCAATCAAGAACATTCTCAACAGGATATTAAAGTATTTTTACGAGGTTTTTTATATATGAGATAAAAGCCATTTCTTTTAAAATAGAAACCTGAAAGTTTCTCTCATTACTTTGGTTGTTTCGGACATATTTCATAGTTACGCATGAAATGTTTAATACTAGTAATTGTATAATATTATTTAAGTCAAACAAATTTTACTGGCAAATATTTCCTAGTAATAATTGAACCTGTTAACTCATTATAAATAATCGTGGAATAAAAGTAGTATGGGATTAAATTTATTAGATTTAAAGCAATGAATTGTGTTAAAAAAAATAGAGTCAGTCAATCAATCGCTCAGAAGAAGACAGCATCAAATAGCAATTTTTAAGGAAATAAAACTATCTCAAACTTCAAACTGGCTTTAAGTTTCATGATTGACAAGGCATCAATTGTCACTAAACTTTAAAATTTTATTTTTCCATTGGTGGTATATGATTGTTTCCCCTCCCATTTGTCTTTAGAAAAAACTTGACATCAAATTATCATGTCAAATCGTTGTAGTTATAACTAGAGTAACCACTTTAGCAATTAACTGTTAGTATATCTAGATGTGACCTCATCCTGTACTTGTACAAGTACGTTGAATATTTATTCAACAAGTAAATAACCGAGAATAAAACAGAAATTTCTATAATTATATAGTCGAAAGTTTGATGGGACAGAGATATTATTCTTAATTGTTTTCATTGATTTAATAATGGTTCATAATGATCCCCACAATATGTTGGCATAATCATATTGTTTATGTCATCTCATGGTCTTTTCTGTATACAATTTATCTTGATTCAATCATAATACTTATGAGTCATTGAATCATATACAACCTAATTTTTTTTATATGCACTTAAGCAAATCATGTTAAACCAGTTCTGAATGTCACCTTTAAATATCTATTTTTAGTCTGATTACTTGTTCGGTTTTATTCCAATTTGTAGATTACATTGTTCACAGAAGACAATCTGATGTCTTTCTAAATTAGAGAACACCATAACTTGGTGTTAAATTATAATTTGTAAAGTAAACATCTTAACAACTATTATTCTCTTTTAGTCTCTAAGACTCTTTTTATTGATCACTATTGTAGTGAACATGAACTTAAGCGTGAAAAATCGAATGTATCTAGGCACAAATTATGGACTATCTCATTAAAATCTGATAACCATATAGTGAAAAGTTAATTTGCAAAATAACAATCAATTGTCTCAATCTTGACTGTTCCTTCTGCAAATACCAGTCCATCTTCTCTGATTCCATTGTTCATGCATTTTCATGCTGATTGCACTTCGTTTCTGTTCTTTCCTTATCTATCTTCTGCCAAAATACATTCTATGCCTGGCCATCACCATATGCTACCTATGTGGATATAAGTAGCCCACACTACATGATTATTTTCCTCAATAAATTTACATGAATTTGTGAAATTCAGCTTTCATATTGAATATATGTAACATATTCACCATGTATTCACTCAAGTTTATTCTGTTGAATTTTATCTCATGAATGGTTAAATAAGTATCTTGACCTCCTAAAAACCTTAACTTATTCAATGAATATTAAATATTTATCTGTCATTATTAACACTTCGTCACGATAACTCAAACTCTAATAGATAACTTTATGTAGACATGTACATAAACACTGTGTATGTTTATCTTGTTTGCGTGCAAAAAATTGAAATTTTTGACAAGAAACCTGTTCACTCATCACTTTTATGTTGTAAAATATTTATTTTTGTAAGCAAAGATGGATAGTGGCTAGCAGTTGAATCCAGAACGCGCGTTTCGTCCTATTTGAGACCCGTCAGCTGGATGTATCTGCATCTCAGAGTTGATGTTCACTCTGAGACTCGAACCCAGTACCTTAAAAAACACCAAAATTCATTGTTTTTCTGACTGGAATGTCTTCACATCTAATTTTGCTTTCTAACTAGTCATATCTGAGTGTCTAGTCATATTAGGTTAGATTTCCTGTCTCTGATTTTGTAGAAATTAATTAACAGTTCCCAGTTAAACATTTCATGGTAAGATAAGGTTATTAGATATTTGTTCTACTTATGTTTAAGTTAAAATAATTTTTTAATGCTTATTTGATTACTTAATTATTACTTGTTCATGTTTAATAATAACAATGATAGACAAGTCAATGTGATTATTACCAAGGAGTGACTTTCATCGATATCTCATCTTAGATGAAATAATACTGAATAACAGGAAGCCTTGGGCGGTTATTTCTTGTTGAATTCATACTGACAACTTTACCTGTTCAATTAAACTTTAAAACATAGACAAACAATAAGCGACAAGATATGCCATTTAAATTCTACTTTCACAATTGAGTTTCTCCTTTTTTAATAAATAAAACAAAATTTGTTTTATTTTACTAGTCAGCCTAGAGATATTTGTCTAGAATTATTTCAAAGTGGTATTCGCCGTTCTCTTGATTCGCGTAACACCAACGCAATGGAATTTCGACTATGTAAGTTTATTTGATTATGTTCTTTTTCCTAAATGTCGTTTAAAAGTAGTTCAGTAGGAAAAATGAGACTTAGAATTGTCCAAAGATTTTTTAAGTCAGTTGAAAATGTTACTGCTACTAAATACTTTCCGTTGTTTTCGCAGTACTCAAAAGTTAGCTGCAGTACGATTCGTCCAAAAGTGTGAAGTTACATGTCAAAAATTAAGTTTACGAAGAAAAAATAAGTAATTTATTTGAATAATTGTTGATCTGTAAATAAGTCTAAAACGAGCTATTAAACCTTTTTAACTAACGACTGGTCCGTATGCATAAAGTTATTTTTTTTATCAAGGACCCACTTCTTCTTAAGAACTACTGGATATCAGGGATTAGTTGACGGCTGTTCTGTTAAAGGTTTTAACTTTTCACCATTGTTTATCCACGATTGCTCTTGTATTAAAACCAACACCCTAATATTATCTTGCTAGACTAATAACTTAACACCGGTGATTCGTAACCAAATGATACATATTTTCAATAGTTTCGTAGCTGTCAGTATTGACAGCTACAAATTGAAAAATGAATGCAGATCACGTACTTTAATACTAATCTGTAAATTTCCGTTCAACTATCTTTTTCACTAGTTAATTCAGATACACGTATATTATCTTACAGGATGCTGATAAATAATTCTAGCTATTTGAAGTCAATCGGGTTGAAACAAAGTGTGATATCTCAATTTCTCGTATTCTCCAAAAATAGCTATAAGAAGTTCCTATAATTCATGTAAGGTGACAAATATTTTTCAGTGAAAGGGACTGATACCAACAAATATGAACGGTATGATTTTCGCTAAAACTCAATCTGAAGCTTAACTTTTAAGGGACTTTTGGATGTCATAATATATTTTATTTTAAATATTTGGTAAACTATTTTACAGTCCTTTGATGTTACACTGAAATCACATACCCAGAAGCATTACTAAAACCTATTTCTAGTATTAAGTAGTAACAATTATTTTGTTTAGTACTATGGAATTCCATATAGTAGAATATTTGCAGCATAAAATAATCCAACGGGTTCTTCAATATTTTATTCACTGAATTTCAAATGTTAACAAAATAGTTCACAAAATTGTTTTTACACAGTAATTTAACGTGCATAAGTGTGAATCGAACGTTTTGAGTCGGGTTTCTTCATATGATTTTTTATGGCATCTAATAAAAGTAGGTTACTGCTTTCACATTCATGAATTCTGATTCTTTGGTTTATTTTTATAGAAAATAAAACAAAAGGGAAATATATACCAAGTACTATATAGTCTCTACGTAAATGTTTTATTACTTAACATAATATATATGTTATAAATATATAATAATATCAGCTGATCAAGTAATAAGGTAATCAAATAATATTAATTAAAAAAAAACAGCCTGAAATCACCAACAATATTTGAACAATTAAAAAATGAACAACTCACAGATCCAGTTAGATAGCATAATTAGTATCGCAGAAGGGAATAAATATAATAATTAAACTGAATGTCATAAAGTAATAGTAAGAAAATGGGAAGATCGATATATACAAGAAACTCTATTACTACATCGAAGAAAATGAAGATGTATTCAGTTACTTCACACATATATTAGTCATCCATTTTGTCATATACCCATTCTAGATTTGATTTCTTCGTACTATAAAAAGTGAAATAAACTTTCTTACCAAAGGAATAGACAATAAAGTGAACAGTATCCAGCAAATTTTTTACCGACCCTAGAATTAAAACATAAATATTCAGCTAAAACGTTTTCATTAATCTCAGTAAACATGTTTCCATTTTCTGTCTTTTTGTTTAAAGCTCAAAGTAAAAAATATGGATCAAATGTTAAAACATTGTGCAATTTTGAATCACAGTCATTCAGTTTAAATAATAAAGCCAAAAAATCATCTAATGCACTCATATTAGTCAGAAATATTGAACCATTTCGTAAGTTATGACAATTTTTTAAAATTTATAAATTACCAAATTGAAATTACCTTATTAGATTGTAATGCACTATAAAGAGCATATTCTATTCTTCGTCTTACGATCGTCCGGATAATCGTTACCATGATATCTTCGAACCACATATAATCTTCAAAAAGTGAAACAGTAGTGGCAATTATTTACTTCTGACACATAACAAGTGATGAGACAAGCAAACAAGAAGAAGGGATAATTAATTAAATAATAATTGCCATGATAGCATATAAGCGGATTATTAAGAATTAGAATAGCACTTTAGAAGGTTGAGTCAGTTTGGACATGTACAAGCTTATATATAGGTAAGACCACCATAAAACATCAAAAATGGAATTGACAGCTAATAACCCTTTCGTTATAATCAGTAGAACACACAATATTTTCTATCCATTTTTTCACATAATTCCAAAATAAGCAATACTAACTTCCAGACATCAATTCCGACTTCTAGATTCATATATAACTGACGTTTCCAAACATTTAAAAGATAACTAAGCGATTTCAAAAATATATGTCCTCACATAGGCAAAATCAAGTCTCATTGGAAAAAAAAGTTTGTTCCTTAGGATATATACATTAAAGTACAAAATAGAACCGACTAGTTAGAAGACTTTAGTAAAACTGTTGTGTTTCATCATTGGCTTATTAATAGAAATATGAAACAAGCTAGATATCACTATTAGTCAATATAACTCAACTACTCATTGAAATCATGGCAAAATTAATTAATTAAATTAAAAAGATTTATCAGAAGGGGTTTTTTGTGGAGATGTAGTATTTTCATAGTTGAAAGTGTGAGTCAATTGAAGCAATACCACTAGGGAAAACCTGGAAGCACTGGACGGCCGTTTCGACCTACTGTGCGACCACTTCGTGGATTGGTTGGGGTTAGGCATAAACACCATCGGATACCGGCTCGGTGGTCTATCGGTTAAGTGCTGGTAGGTCCTGATTTCGAATCTCGCGGGGCGAGGTCGTGGATGCGCACTGCTGAGGAGTCGCACAATAGGACGAAACGGCCGTCCAGTGCTTCCAGGTTTTCCCTAGTAGTCTAGCTTCAATCGACTCACACTTTTAACTATAAAAAGATTTGGTCTAAAAATAGGTGAAAACCATCACATATGTGAGATTATTTTATAATTCAGAATTTTCGAATTATTTTACATTCTATCAACTAATTTACTTTTTATCATCTCTCAGAAATGTTGAATCCATACAGTGATCCACCTGTAAAATGTGGACTATATCAAATGCGACTTATTGGAACAATGAATATAAATGTTGATTATTTAATAAATAAATGGAAACTAACTGGAGTTGTTCCATCAGTCAAAATTAATCATAAACAATTTCAAACACTTAACAATGATAATCATTCTGAATATATTCAACCTATAAATAGGCATTATGATCAATGGTCTACAAAAATGAAATATAACAATTTAGGATACAGAATAAATCGTTATAAAAAGTCACCATCATATAAGTTAGTCAAAAATACAGATTATATGTATACTCATCCTTTGATTCATAGTAAAATGACGAAGATATTTGTCTCATGTCATATTGAATTAAGTGATTTCAATAGAACTCATGGTTCAACAGGAGAATTTGGAAATAAAATTTGGATTCATAATGATTGTTTATATCAACAAATTCAAAGTTCCTTTAATACAAGTGAGTTGTTATGTTCTTATATATAAAGCATAGCTTGTTTTTAAATGATATAGCTAAGAGATAATATTTGTTTGATTGGTTACGTTTCTGCATTATAATCAAAAAGCAAACATTGTCAACTTATCTTGTTATTATATAATTACTTATTACTTACTTCCGTTTTCAACTGGAATAATTACAATGGTTTTGCTTCTGTTATCTTTCATAAAAATAACTAATGCGAGAGATGATTTTCAGCTTAATTAAACCACCACAATTATGTTTACTTAATCACTGAAGTGACTTATTACTCACCTTGTTTCAATAATTAGAAGCAGATACTTTGAGTTTAATTAATTTACTGATAAGTTTTGATAAATTCATTTATTTATTTAAACACATAAATATTGGTTCAAGGAAGCACCAGATAAATATGCGCCTCACAAATCTCATTTGATTTGTGTGAGGGCTGAGATACTGCCCAGGTGCCCAAACTGAAGCAGGTGGTTTTCTTAGGGGGCCACACCCCGAGCCTTTGACCTGAAGGTCTAGTCCACAAGGCAGTGGAGCATCGTGAGGAGATGCAGTCCCATGGTAGCCGGTGACCAACAATAGGTTCATACGCCATTCGTTCCATCAGGATCCTGGAGCCCACGTGCACCATTGGTTTGGAGTCAGGGTTTTCCAACTCCCCTAGGTGGACACTCCACATCCACCAACCCGGTTAAAGCGCCGGACATTCGCCTTGTGAGAACATCTGGAGAGGGAGAGCGGACTCTCCCCACTCTCGACCGTACCAGGGAATTTAGGGGATACACATTACTATACAAAGTAATACATGATTTAAAATTAATTACATCTCATAACTTCTTTGTGAATTTCTCCTTCCCATTATTGTTGTTAAGACATGCTTAAAATGTTTATATTTGATAGTTGACAACGTAAGTGATCTGTGTAACAAGTTTGTTAACATTGAATATGTTTCTTGTGTATAATAGTTACCATGTTATCTCATGTTATCTTATTCAAAGGATTTTTCGTTATAACATACCTAATCCTATATACGAAGGTTATAATTTAGCAAAGCCACTTTATAACAGTATAGTGTGTCCTTTTTCAGAAATCAAAGTATTGATACAATAAACTGTGTTTAAAGTCCAAAGAAACTACTTATGCCATAGAATAGTAATTTTTAGTTCACTAGTTGAATGTTAGGAATTCACCAACTATTTATATTGTAGATAGATTACAGATACTTATTTATCAAGGGGTTAGACCCAGAATTTCATACAGCAGGATGAATTTTTATTGGTATAATACATTGAGTTAATTTGAACAATGCTTTTAAAGTTATCCACTGTATTCCATTAAATTCACAGTAACATTTACACGCTCGTCTTTTATATTCTGGTGAAGCTATCAGAATCCACATTTAAGAAACTTAGCTTTTCTGCCAAAGAAAAGTTTGACTAACCCTTCTCTCTATTTTGATGACTGATATAAATGATATCTCAACGTTTTTAAAATGTTTTCTAAATTTCTTTCAATCTTGTGCTATTACATCTTTTTTCTACGTAACTACCGTAAGCTTGACTTAGTGTAAGAATATTTGACAAATTCTGTAATTAGATTTTATACCTACTCTAAACCGTCTATCCAGACGCCTTCAATATTTACAAATAGCTACTTGACTGTAATAATTACTCTGTACCTCTTTCAATAACTCAGTCATTCGACACTATCTTATCGATCATCTATGAAGTTTTTCTATAATTATATAACACTAATGCTAGATTAGCATCATTTTGTTAATTGTTATTACTATTTTAATGAATCATATAAGTATTAGTGTAGGACCATGAAAAAAACTGATGAAAAAGAAATATTTTATTCAATGTCTCAATGAGAATTTTTCCCTACATAAATAAATATGACATAGTAATGCTCTCTATCTTTAATATACGTTCAAATTGTGATTATTCAGAAAGATGCATTCTTAATGTCTTCCAGTGGTCAGTTTCTGCTATCTATATTGAGTTGTTATGATTTTCTTCTAGTTCAGCTGAAACATATATGAGTGAATTCTACTGTATTTGTCCCTTGTTACTGAAAAGAACAGATAACTGAAATGTTTCTATTCCTGTTTTCTATTATTTATCATTGCAATAATTTCCAAATCTTTTACGGGCACATATGTGTACGTACAGTTTTCATTCATAATTACTCGCTTTACATACACCTAGAACAGGAAGATTTACTGGAATATTTACATAGCTGAAATATTAAGGGCTCAAACGTTTGAGCATGTCACTATATAAACAAACCTGAATAAGTTAATTTCACATAGTAAGTAAACATTCGTTACATTTGTAAGTTAATTTTTTCAGTAATATATGACTAGTCAGTTTACGTAAGATTATGCAAGTTTAAATACAATATATACATATATGTATAATGACAAAATACAATGGGTTAAGTGAAAATGTTTTATTCAGGTTAAACAAATTAATATAAAATAACATGGTGTCTCTTCATATGTTCACATACGTCACCGACAATTCCCCAATTATAGAAATACTGACTGTATTTTTTTATTTAGTTTATCTGATGCATAGCCATTTATTTTGTACAGAAACTCAGTTGTGTTATAATCATAAACATTTGGCGATCTACATAAGTTATTTAAATTAATTTTAAAGAAGTTTGCTTAAAACTGTCTTAAACATCATTGTCAATATACTCATTACGTAATTGGGAGATTTAAATATGTAAATAAAAAAAATAATAAACAGAACGTTTTATAATAAATGTACCTTTTTTCAGTCGGTTAATCACTTCAAACGTTTCTAAGAAATTATATCCATGACAAAATGATAGAAAAAGGCAAATATTTATGTTACATGACGTTATACAGTTTTATTATTATTATTAGCTTTATTAAACATTATATTTTTGGTACAATATGGAATTCTCAGCACAAAGTATTTCAAGAAGTTTAAGTTAGTTACTCCTTGGTCGATCCTGATAACAAATACTGAATGGTCGCCAGATACAAGTTAGCAGTCCAGGAATCGACATCTGAATAATGTACATTCTTTTCGCCGCATATTACCATCAACCACGATGTCTCTGAATGGGTTTTTTTTGTAACTTGTACGGCGGAAGGTTGTAAACTTTTCATAAATGCACCTTATTAGGTTGGGCGATTAATAAACATAATGATGTGTAAAAACAAGCAAAAACAGATAACTTGTTGAAATATCTTGTGAGTGGAAATAGGTAGCCCAAATATTCAAGCAGCCCGCCAATTATACAGTAGTACATAAAATTGGTCAAGTGAAATTGTTTTATTATCCAATGTACAATAAGAAAGCATGAAATTATAACACTTGTAAACTAATTATAGGACTATATATTATATTTATATAATGATGCGAGGATGCAATTCTGAAATGTTGACCAACGATTATTCATTCTGTTTCTCCTTTGAATATCCTGGACATCGTTAAGATTAAAATTATTATTGTATGATCATATTGTTGTTAACCCGGTAACTACTTGCAATAATATCTTTGATAGATGTGAAATTTTTCGTTCCATATTTAAACCATTTTATGAAATATATAAATGGAATGATAATCATGTAAATAAATAATATATTTAAAGTATCCTAATGGGTAGAAAAATTAGATTTTCCGACGTTTCGTGATTCAGTGTAAGCCACTTCTTCAGAGAATAAATAACCGAAGACGTGGCTTACACTGAGTCACGAAATGTAAGAAAACCTAATTTTTCTACTAATTGTGATATTACAAATTTATTTATTTATAACAATCTACCCAATGCTCAATTTATTCAAAATTATCAAATTAAAACGTGGTAATAATACCTACAATAATCATCTAATATAATTTTAATATAAGAACATTTATGACATTTTTAATACATGACAAATTTAAATTAATATAAGTTTAGTATAAGATTCAAGGATAAAAGACATGTGAAGTTACTACTAATAAATATCTGTAAGGATATTATCTTAAAAATGAATAGAACATATAATTATACTTGTACTATAATGTGTTCATGTAATATAATAGTAGAAAAAAAAAGAAGAATCTAACACAAATTGCTATTTCAATTTTTAATGGTTGGAATTATCTCGCTGTTCATATTTCTAGCTGAATTTTGATCAGTCTTAGTTGATATATGTACATTCTGGAGGAATTGCTTCGATTTGATGATTATATCATATTTCTATATAGTCGATGGGATATAGATAGAAGTAAAGTTCTAGACATACATTTCACCTTATTTGAAACTCGTTAGCTGGATTTATAACAAAGTTGACATTCTCTCAGAGACTTGAACTCAGTGCTCTTTGTTACAAACCCCTAACGGGTTGTCCAGTTAGCTAGAGTCCAGATAGCTGCTAGCTTGCGTAGAGGGTATGAATTTTAATTTAGTTCGTAATGGTTTTTGATTATCCCCTTATTGATATTTTTAACTGACATACAATTATGCAAAAAGTTCTAAGTAATTGACATTATCTGTCAGTGTTACGCCGTATAATTCAATTGTATATATACGATAAATGTAACCGTAGCTTTACATAAAATTTTAGAATCAGGTAAATGATATTCTGGCGATTGTTTAGCAGTCATATCCATGTAACACAAATTGTTTGTTGTTTTGTTTCATTTAATAGAGCAAGTTGTCTTTCTTTATGTTGCATTCAACAAAGATCATTATCAACCGAGTTAAATAGTTTATTTGTTATTCTTCACTCCTGTAGTTTTTTCTTGGAGGTTTGAAGGTTTGATTGATGTGAAAAGTTGTTCAGTCATTTACACAATTTGATAAATCATTTTTAAAAACCAAAGCTTGATAACAAATACATCCTACTGTATGATGCATTGAATAATTGTACTACTTTCATAATATAAACAAATAATCCCTAATTCATTTCTTTATTTTTATCAATAGGTCATGTATGCCTATCAGCGTATAATATCATACCAGTTGGACTAAATGACAAGAGACAATTAATCCTGATAACTTATCATATTACAACGAAAACATACTATTGTTGGGTAATTTCTAATTGTTCATAACATGAATTTTATTCTGATAGATATTTAAAGAAATTAAACAGAATAATGTTCAAAGGTATTTAGTTTTTCTTTTCGATACACCACAATGTCAGTATCATCGACTTCCTTCAGGTGATATACAAGTTAATGAAGAAGAAGCAGTAGCTCATATCAGTTTAACATCAGGTAAGAAAATGAGTATTGGAGACTTTTGTTAGTTAACTAATCAGTTAGTTGTACAAGTTCAAAAAGAATAATAATTTATTTACTATTTAAAATAGAAGGAATTTAACGATTGATTAGTTAGTTGATTTGTTAATATCACCAGGCATTTAACGAATTGCATAACCAACTTGATGCATTATTTTATCATGAAATATAGGTAGATATACAATTGAAAATGCCATTTATTTTGAATTAGAAACATCAGCTAAAGTTTCGTTTACACTTCTCATAGTTTTAGAGTCAATTTTCCTTCTGAACAATGTTTTCTTCAACTTAAATCATAATTGAGAACATAATTTTCCACTTGTAAACGCTTACTATTTCGGCAGCATCATTATTTGCAATTAAATAAACACTTTACAATGAGTTCAGCTTTCAAGTTTTTCAAAAATATCACTGAAAAACATGAAAATTTGATTATTAAATAAGTGGTTTTATGTAAATGTTTATTAACAGATTTTTCTCAGCAAAAGTTCAATCAAATAAGTAAATAACAACCTTAATTTGGACGAAATAAAACTAAGCATATCGAAATATTTTCCTTGTGTAAACGACAAATTTGTGATAACTTTTTCCACTTTAATGTATTCACATTCTTTTGATAACATAAACTATCATCATAACTATAAAAAGAGATGGATGTTGGCTAGCAGTGCAATCCAGGATGAAGGTTTCCTCCCATTTGAGACTCATCAGTCGGATTCTCCTGCATTCCAGAGTTAATTTACACACCGGAAATCGAACCCAGTACCATCCACTTTAAATACTATCGCGTTATCCAGTTAGCTGGTACGTCCAGCTGGTGAGTCCCAAGTGGGACAAAACACGCGTCCTGAATTCCACTGCTAATCACCATCCATACATGCTTGTAATCCATGTGACCCAAGGCAATACAAAGCAATCCGTACAGAATGTGCGTATACCAATATGAGACTGATCAATTACAGCCCTTAATACCAACAGGAGAAATCAAATAACCAATACAAAAACACATTATCATAATAACTATTTTCATTAAATAATTCAATTATCTAAATCACAATTTAATTCTTAATCTTCTAATTCTTATTTTTTCTTATCAGCTACATGTATAAATTGCCCATTTAAATCTGATGAAAATTCTAAAGAATATTCTAATAATAATAATAATAATAAATTAAAAAGACCAAATATATTACGTATCCAAACTAATCAATTAAAACAACAACGTCAATCATCACAACGTGCATTACGTCAAAGTATACAAATCAATTTAAAAAATAACAGTTGGAAACATCAATTAAATTTATGTATATTTTTAATATTGATTTATTTTTTATTTATTTTGTAAATACATTTATTTATTTATCATTTTAAAACAAAACAAATAATAGTTAGTTGGTTGATAGGTAGGTGTAAATAGAAAAAAATTTTAGTTACCAGCTAATAATATTTTTTAATTATTCTTAATTTTGGATAGAAATAAAATTTTATGAAAAAAAAACACACACACACCGTTTTTATTGTCTTACAGATTATTTTTCTTGATTCAAGTGATCAGTGAAGTATGAATCAGTAATATTTTAAAAATAAATATAAATAATTATGTAACAGAATAATTGTTTATTTGACATATATATATATATATATATATATATATATATATATATATATAATCAGAAGAGGTTTTGTGGAGTTAGACTCAGCGGTCTGTCGGTTAAGTGCTTTGGCGCGAGACTGGTAGGTCCTGTGTTCGAATCTCGCGAGGCAAGGTTCGAATCTCGCGAGGCAAGGTCGTGGATGCGCACTGCTTAGGAGTCACACAATAGAACGAAACGGCCTTCCAGTGCTCCCGGGCTTCAATTGACTCACGCTCTCAACTATGAAAATAAATATGTAAATAAATATGTAAATTAAAAAGATAAGGTCAATATATTCCAATATATTTTCACTCAAACAATTAAGAAGTGTATCATCAACAATTCTATTTTATGTACGATTGTTCATACACTAACTCCTAAACCCATTTCATTTCATAAAACTTTGAATGTATAAATAACATGTTGATTGAATAAGTTTGTAGTGCAATGGAAAAACTTTATTTCTTATGATTTTATCATAGTTCTTGACTGGGTAAAAATGGTCTATCACATATAGTATAGTCATTCAATCCTATTGTAAAACTGTATAAAAACCTGACCATCTAGGTTAAACTGTTGTAATCTGTTTCTCAATCATAAATCATGAACACCATAAAATCACCTTATTGAACGTCATTAAGAGATACTATTCAAGATAGGACTTTCATTTCAAAATTATCAACTGTATTTTCTAGACATCACATGAATGTCTGATACTAGAAGCATGAATTAAGCCTGACGACTAGTTGTTAATTGGTTGGAGAATGAGTGACCAAAAATAAGTACATTGTTAGTTGTCACACTTCCAAATAACTAGTAAGACAACAACATGTAAAACGATCCACTGGTAGGTTTTATGTATATGTAAATTATGTTGAAATTAGTTGGAAAAAACTCTTTAACATTACATAACGAGTGTATTCATTGTTCAGACGAAAAAAACATTTTGGATTGCAGGGATTCATTATTCTCAATACTATCTTATAACTAAGAGTAATTTTTTAAGTATTCGTAGACATTACCATGCTGGTGCAAATAAAGTAAAAATCCCATCTTATCTCACACATTTGTGGTTAAATATTAAATAGTTGCTCACTTGAAAATTTATTTTCAGAATTCTCACTCAAAAACAAAGGGAAAATATTGGGCTACTCATGAGTAGTGTAAATATCTGAATTAAAACGTTGCCCAGGAAAATATGATTAGTTAGTACTTCGACATGAGTGTTAACATATCGTATGAACAACGTAATCTTGGGCAGACCAACAAGGTTTAGAACGGTTATTGTCCTGTTTCTTGGAAAAGAACTATCGTCTGTGCCGTACAACCAGTCCAATAAACTTAAAGAGGATTCCGAGCTTTCATTAAATTAAGTGGCTTATTCTATGTGTAAAACTAGTTCCGAGAAGTGGTAACATGTTCATCAAACTCGCAAACCACGTTGGACATTTTAAGATCGAAAAACGTTAATCTTACGAAATAAAGTGAAGATACTAAAAATCGAGGTGATTGTACATGTTGCTACTGTGTAAAACGTTTTAATATGAGATAAAAAAATCTTTATCGGAAATTTACGTGATGACTAGGAACTCTATTCACTTCCCAATAACTCTGTAAATCACAGTTTATAACAGAAATAGATAGATATCATTACCTAAACCCGATAATTTTCCAGCATTAATCAAAACAATTTATCCCTTAAACAAATATATGGTGACATATTTCAAGGGAAAAAAACACTATAACGATTAACCAAATATTTATACGAAAGAATATGATAAATAAATATCAAAGAGAAAGATTTACAATAAGTAGATCTTAGAGGAATAATCAAAGTTAATGATTAAAATCACACAGATAGTAAAACTGGTAAAGAATAGATAAACATTTATAATAAAAAATAAAGACATAGGCAAAATTGGCAAATAGCACACGCTATGAAATCAGAAGCCAAGATTTAATGTGTTTCAATGAGTCTATTTGCACTCAACAGTGAAAATAAGTAGAGAAAGGATACCATCATGAAGACTAATGAATATTGTACCAGAAACATTAACAGAAGAGTGACTGTGTGTAATTAAAAGGATAAGACTAAAATTTTAAACAAAGAAAAGATGCTATGTAATCGTTAACACCGCTAGTGTGTGTCATTGTCTTATCTAAGTAAGTAGATAGATAAGTAACAGAAAAAAAAGAGATGAAGGTAAATGAAATCTTATAGATCACTAACATAAAGGTAATGAATAAATAATTCTTCTGAATTAGAAAAAAAACAAAAGAAATGAGAATATGATTTAATTAGTTAGAAATTCTTGTAACAAAGTTAAACGATGCTTTTCACAAATATCCATTTTATTTTGTAAATCTGCTCGATCTGTTATTTCAGCATGTTCTATTTTCCATGATAAATCTTCTACTTCCGCTTCTAGTAAAGCTTGCTGATATTCAAATAACTCTTTACGTTCCAATTTTTCACCATAAAATGCATGAGGATAAGTATACTTTAAAGTATATCGACAATTTCTTAATGTATCTGCAGCGAGTAGCAAATATTGCCAGTCAATCCATGTACCTTCTTTTTTCAGGACTTTTTCATTAATACGCGTTTGAATACGTGCTCGTTGATCATGTTCTAATCGTAGACTACGTTCATGATTTTCCCACTATCATATAAAATAAACAGTTGAGACATAAAATCGGAATTATCAAAAACAACAACTTAATGAAGACATTGGAGTCCAGTGAATCAAAATGGAGATTTATGAATACGTTTGACTTAAAACGAATGTTATTACATTTCCAGAAAGGATCACGACAATAAGTAAAGTTTAGTCGGATAAGAGATCTTGTTTAGATGTTAACCTCTAAATTAACGCATTGGAAAGGTCAATCTTAAACTATTTACTACTGGTTAGTAATCAGTTTAGCTGAAATAATTTTTATTAGATAACTAATTTACTAATATAGTTAATCTGATTTCAGAAAAAAAAACAGTTGAGTATGATCAACAATTTACGACTATTTTGAAAACGACTACATTATAACTTATGAGCGGCAGATAGAAAGTTATTTAATGGAAAAAATCTTACGAGAAAGATCAGTTCTTTAAAATTCTAGATATGTATGCTACAGAATGCTAATTTGAACAAAATCTAAGAGCTACTAGTTTCTTGCTTCATGATAACTAAGATTAAAATGACGAAATAATATATGACAGGAACAATGATATGTAATTGAACCTGATATGAGAAACAGCATTTTACTACTTCGTACGAATATACGTTTCGATTAGGCTCAACCAACTCTTAACAACTATCCATTTTACAAATTAGAGTGGGTTCGTGAGATAACTTTGTAAAGGAGCCCATCTGCCTGATGTCTTCTAGTTCACAGTGATTTTCCAGCTGACTTTAGACTTTGATTTTATTCTTTTTGTCATTACTCATAATTATCAAATATCAGCTAAAACCAAGAAAGTTAGTCAAAAACAACGTAGAACCTGCCACACGTGTACGTCGGTTAAAGTTCCCACACCAGGTTAGCACAGAGACAAGAAATTTCCATGCAGAATCCCAGAATGGTAGAGGCAGTAACAGTATGAGTAGTGATTGAAAGGAATAGGCATTAAAGATACAATTCAGAAAAACATGAATTAATGAGATTTAAAAAGTACGTGAGAAGCCTATAATGATCTAAGGGAAGACAAAGATTGAATGCACCTGGGTCATTGGGAACGATTCTGAACCATGACAACCGAAGTCTCTAGCCATGTAAAATCAAGAGCATACCTTACAAAAGAATAACTAAGGTGAACTAGTTGGACTAATCTATTAAACATGTGACAGTCAGTCTAGAAACTATTTTCTAAAATATTTTATAATAACACTTCATCAAAGTGTTAAACAAGTTGCAGAGAGCCAACTAATTAGTTAACCTCTCCTCCTTTGGTTTTAATGGCCATGACAGGAACTTCATGGATTAAACAAAGTCAACAACGAGGACCAGTTAACGTGAAATTGATTATTATCAAAAGAATGACTACCGTAATTTCTCAAACTGAGTTACCTGAGATGTACCAAGAATTCAGAAATATTTCAAACTGTGTATACACAACAGCAGATATAAAATGAGTAAATTTTTTAGAACATCTTAAAGCTTTGATCTGTTAGAATTTGAAAAACTTACATTTTCACAGTTTTTATTCTTATTACTACTACTTATACCACTTTTTTGTGTAAATAATGTTAGTATATAGTGGCTGGTACTGTGTCAAGCTTACATGGATTATTCTAGCCTCTGGACAGAACAATCTATTCATTCTCCTCAAGCCACACTTTTACCCTGTCACTTATACGCTTTTCAAACATGACTGTTTTTATGTAAGCGTATGTGTGCGCATTTCTTATCTTACTGATCACATGTCTGTACCTTATTTTTGTTCAACTATAAATATCGATTAACGCAGGGTATTAGGGAACGATGGTAAATCAGTTGATGAGGTGATGAATCTTCATCGACTGAGATGGTTGGGCCATGTGTTACGTATGCCTGAACACCGATTACCACGACGCGCTATGATGACTAGTATTGGGGACGGTTGGAAGAGAGTTAGGGGCGGCCAAACCAAAACATGGCATCAGTGCTTGAAGTCACTAACTTCTAGTCTGAGCCATGTTGGCAGATGCAGACTACCTGGTTGGGGTCCGCGTGACTATCGTAAACAATGGTTGGAGACTCTGTGTGACATGGCTCAGAATCGATCACAATGGCGTAGGTGTATACACTCTTTATCTTCCCTTAAACCTTGAGATTAAAATTGCTTCATATCTCTCTTCCTTCCTATACTATATCCTTATATACAACCTATAATTTATATACTACTACCAACACTAAATTAACTACTATTAATCCGGTGTTGATCTTGTTGTGCTAACGAGGTATGGCAACTTGGACCGATGCATATATGTGCCTGGTCCTACGTTGTAGCTGACTGACTGACTGACTGATCGATTAACGCTTGAATAAATGAAGTTGGGTCATTAACCTTCACTGCGCATCATTTCGTTTTGCTTCACTTTCCGATCAACAATTGTACGAAATATACGTATTCAAACCTCATTCTATCATTTGACTTACTTAATCCCTTCATTCACCAACGCGATTTAAGTTGATGATTATATACGAAGATTGGCGACATGTATATTTTGATAGCAATCAGAAACAATTCAATTAGAGTCAGATATTCCAGGACCACCAAAAGTACAATGGATATATAAATAGAGATATTGAGAAATATTCAAGAAGTAAGTACACCTGAGTTGATAGTGTTATTTCAAAGAGTTTTGTTTACAGGGACAAACAAACATATTGTACAAGATTAGATACTAACACAGTTGGTGCATCTAAAATGTACACATAAAAAGGTAACATAAAGGACCTAATATTTTTAAAAAATGCACAAATAAACTTACTCGTTCATAATAAAACATGTAGCGTTCCAGGGATTCACGTGCACGTGTTCGTACGGATTCTTTTGCAGAATCTGGATTCTCTTGATATTTGCTGCAAAAATAGTATTCTGCATCGTGTGATTTCCAAACTTTTTAGACATGAAAATGGAAAAAAACTTATATTAATACCATGTTGAAGAGGCTTGAGGTGTATATTTTTTACTTATATATGAAAGTGTTTTGTAAAATACTCCTCCTTAATAGTAAATCCCTTACCATAAAAGTAGTGTTTAACAGAAAGTGTATAATGAAGGTTTCTACGTGGTATTTCTTTTTGAGTTTCTGTTGAGATGATTTATGAATGAAGTGACAAATGTACAATTAACGGCAGAGATTAACTGAAGCGATACCTCAGCGAAACATTTTCGCCACCATATCATATGGTAGTTGTAAACACTAACAGGACTTCTAATAATATGATAACGGACACTCCCTCCTCTTGTTGCTTGAAAGTGCCAATCAAACATTCCCCTAGAACTACACAGTTTACAAATCTTTTGTAGCTCACACTTTAAATGTCCGCTTATTTTATTACAACAGCAAATTATTTACACTGCCTAATGAAAACGGAATTTCTCAAATGGATGGAGCATTTGAATTTATTTAAATTGTTGCGCCTTGGTGGAGTACCAAACGTCCCACAGCTAGAAACGATATATTTTGTTTAACAAAATGCTTTCCTAAGACCGATAGACTGAATCTTGGTAGTAAAAATAACATTAGAAACAAGTCGATTATTAAAAGGGATCCAAAACATATTCAGTGAATTCGGTCCCCTGTCTTTCAAAATTACTACGTTGACTGGCGATACCTGAATCAAAGTCAATTTATGTACTAAAAAATTCTCTCTATTCCCTGGTTTTTCATCCGTACAACTTTTTCATTGTTTGTTAACCTTCTCACACTGGTTTATATTTGTTTAGTAATTAAAATTATCATCAATACCATACTTAAGACTTGAAGTTTTCATTGACGAAAATAACTATGAAGCAGCTAGAAATACGTCGTAAATAAACAGATAACTAACTACCACTTTTAAAATCTCCAAAACACAAGTAACAAAATAACATAACCACTCAAAAACATATAGACTATGAATTCGGTCCCATTAAAGTTTACTTTATCAAACGATAACGAAACGACAATACAATGCATCCTTATTTCCAATTATTCAATGTAAGATTTCATTTCAATGTGGTAAATAAATCTAGTTCCCTGAAAAGTTCGTAGTTCAGTTTTAATACTCATTATTTACAGTACCAGTGTACGAGAGCACATTGAGGTAATATCAATTTCTCATACTTAACAAATACTATTGAATGCAGTTTGTATTTGTACAACAAAGTACAAAATAGATACATATTACTCATAGTTAAAGATTATTTGCGTAATCTACATTCTTTATACTGATGGAAAAATATGAACTCGTTACAAATGGCTTACAGTCAGTCACATTGATGTAAAATAATATTCTAATGCATCAGTAACAGCAAAGCAATATCTTGTTTCGTATTGTTAATATAACCCATTTTATTAAGCACAAGTTGATGTATTCGGCTTTGAGTTACTCTGTTTGTTTGAGAGATAATGACATTCTACCTGAATCCATAGACCGAAGTGTTACGAGAGAAGGTGAGTGCTATAACCACTAAGCTACAGCCTCATTTTTTAAGATTAATTATGATTCATTGATTCAGATGGAAATCATATATATCCAATGTATATATTAACCCGATGTCCCTAGAAGTTTTTCACTATAATGTCCAGTTATTTGGCATATTTCCTATTCCATAGTTGTCATATCAATTTTCGTCATATTCACTAGCTAAAAGACTTTATTTTCTTAACTCCCATATTTTAAAGACTTTTCTCCTGATTTCATTACATTAACTTACAAAAGGAAGTTTCAATATTCGTCAGTAAACAATGTGGGTTCTGAAGCATTATTTCTCTTTACTATTCTAATCAACAATAAATTGAAACTAACAAAAATAGGCAAAAGAATTCATAAATTAACATAGAAAAAAGTAAAACAAAAGAGATTTTCGCCATTTTGAAAAATCTACTTGAAATTATACAAGGAATTAGTTGAATAATGATGAAGTGTATCAACTGGACGTGATTGAGCATAAGTTAAGTAAGTATGGTTATCTTAATAGCCTGTTTAAAAATAATACTGACAAAATATTTCTAGTCTCTAGAAAGCGTACAAGCAAATTGTATTACACATAACGGTAATAAATCACATGAATGGAGATACATTTTTACATGTTAAAATGATACGAAACTAAAAAACATAACAACGATAAAAAAAACCTACGACTAATACCGATATCAACAGTATTACAATTACTTACCCCCTAAACACACCCAGCAGAATTCGTAGTGACAAATTGAGCATTTCTAAATGATAGAAAAAGGTTAAACACGATAACATTGTTTCTGAAGAAAATACTCTTGTAGTTAATAAATGTGGACAATTCTGCGGGCCAGTAATTAACGCAAGAAGTTAATAAAATTCTGGGATTAATAATTTCCTTAAGAAAACACTTAAGTTGTTTTTACCAGCAATTAATGTTATTTCATCCATACTAATTT
The DNA here is from genome assembly GCF_000237925.1 of Schistosoma mansoni. Classification (NCBI taxonomy): domain Eukaryota; kingdom Metazoa; phylum Platyhelminthes; class Trematoda; order Strigeidida; family Schistosomatidae; genus Schistosoma; species Schistosoma mansoni. Next base: position 13,993,659 of record NC_031498.1, on the reverse strand, counting down.
AAATCAAATTGTCTAACACCATAAGTTTATGACGACACAAGGTGAGTAAATCGTGAAATTTGCTTAAATCGAACTGTACCGATGAGCTATTCAGAAGCGAGCAACTCATATCAACATGAATGGGGACATATCAAACCGCGATCCTAACTATTGATTGTGTGATGATTAATTTTACCCAAGAAAACATTAATAAATACCTAAGGTTGTGTTTAAGATAAGGTTTTTTGGTTATACAGTATATTGATTTCACATATATTTTAATCTTAAACCTTAAACCCAAATCTTCAATAATCAACTCTAGTGGTTAAAAACCTACAGGCAGCCTAGAAAAGTTCATTAATTACGCAAAAGTAAAATATACTTGATAAATTTTACTTTGTATAAAGTCTAAATAATCATATATTCAGTTTTTTTGCTTTCTAATTATTTGGGTGGAAACAATTTTTTAAGATCATTTGAAGATGTGTTCAAGTTCGTTGATAGTCTTTAAAATGACCTGAAATTTTATAGTTTCTTTTTGTTCTTTTACAGTTCACTGACATAAAACAAAGTCCTGAAATGCTATAGAAGTGTGGTATGCTAATTAATCAAGTCTACACAACGACTCATATTACAGTAGACTAATAAGAACACAAATAACGTTACATATGAATTTTAATTTCTGAAAGCATCAATAATTCAGTACGATGTATATATACAGAAAGTGCAACATACGAAAATATAGCTCAAGCATAAATGTACAAAAGACAATCAATTCAAAAGGGTAAATAAAAGGACAAATTAACCAACTACATTCGTAGAAATATTGAAGGAAAAAGTTATGTTCAACTTATTTGAATTCGACGTGAAAAGAGTACAATAAGTATATCACTGGAAAACCTATAAACAGACCAAAGCACAACTTTGAGAATGTACATTGGCTAAAAGGCAAAAACTGAAATATTTTAGTTAATTATGCTGATAATGTGAGTTTTTTGAAAATAAAACTTATTTCAAAAAAATATTAAACACTACACTTAGGTACTGACTAAGCAATTTTACTGATGACGCATGGACGTGTGATCGCTATACGATAAGAATAGTAGCTAATCCGTAATGTAAATGACAAGAGATCTAATATATTGTTATGTTTGAAGCGATTACGAGTTCCCTAATCTGAGAACGAACAAAGACTGTGACCGAAGATCAATAGGCTAACGTCCCAGCCCCGCTAACTAGAGTGAGAAGTCCAAGTTCGAAGTGGGGAAAATAGATTCCGCAAGCAGCCAGAAGCACAAGCAATCACGACAGGCACAAACCAAACGTATATATACAGCGTAAAACTGTCCTTGGAAAGCGTTAAAAAACAGCATACTAAAAGATATGACGAACCAATAGCGTTTAAGATTCTCCCAAGCGGGAAATACGATGTGAAGGTGAAAATGAGCGCTTTTGGCGCGAAAACAAGAAATTCAACTTTTCAAAATAAAATCACAAAAATAAGGCATTTACTATGTAAGTTCTGGCGATCTAACATCCCCTATATATATATATATATATGACTTTGCAGTTACAACTAAGTGACTAACATCAGACTTCTAAATAAAAGTAAGGAATAACTCAACAATTCGGAGGTTTTTTCCTAGTAATGAAGTATAAGCCACAACCATTATCTGAGGACCAACAGCGTTATTTCATCATTTACATTCTGACAGGCTCAAAAAAGTCTATAACTTATAGGTATAGTTGAAGCAGATGAACCAACGAACCACACCTTAACAGAATACATCCCCGAATCCGCTTCGTAGTACCACTGTAACTCATGTTCGACTCTAGTTAAAATATATATCCTACAATTAATTCCATATACATTCAACGAACGAATCCGGTTTATAACAATATGAACTCTAAAAGTCAAAATACTAAGTACATAGAGGATACATCGATTTCACGCAACCATATATGAGCAGATAAGGTAGAATAATTACGCCAACGAAAATAATTACAATAGGCCTTTAATGACAGTTATAAAGAAATGTATTTGGATACATGGTCATAAAATATTTGGTCAGATTGGAATAATGCATTCTACTGTTCAGACAAAAGTAAATTGAATAAAAGTGTGATAATAATTCCTAAAGTATGTACATTAACAACATATTATTACAAGCTCCGAACTTATTATATTGTTAAATTTATTAATAATAATGAATTAGTGTGAAAGTGCCCGAACTTAGACTATATATATTACAATAGTATTTAAATTATGCGACATTTAATCTTCCTTCCTATGTTCAAATAGAAAATACTTTACTTTTTCAAATGGCTGTTCACAAATAACCAATTGATGAGCCTATGTCGTGAGTTAGGGCATGCCAAATATACGTTTCAAAATATTTAGTTTAAACAGTCAGATCTGTGACTCTAGTTAGAGTAACAAAATTGATGTATAATCTTTTACTTATATTCACTTCTGATTTTCATCAACCATATGACTAACTACAAAATGCATTCTACATTTTGATTATCAAATTGCTTTCTCATAAATAAAATTATCAACTGATGTATGATCACATTTTATAAGAAATCAAACGTTTCAGTACCCTTTACTGTGGTTTTAGATAAACGAAGTGGTTTAAACTTTAATTATGTCATGAAATAACAAACGAGTAATACAAATTCACATACCATATGATTGCAACCTTCATTTTTCTCGATACACACATGACATGATGGACAATCTTTGGTATGAGCTGTCATGTAATTTGCTGTTCCTGAATCATCTCGACACTTAACAAGCCAATGCTTTAAAGTTGCACAACTAGTTGGAGCATGATATGCTTCCGAGCACATAAAACAGAACTCTGCATGGCACCGCTCGCACTGAACGCGCCGTGCCTTTGGTTCTTCAAGCGCACAAATCAAAACAGGACAACTCAGACCGACACAAAAACGTAATGATGGATGACTCTAAAACCATTGGAAAAAATACGAAACGTTAAATCATTTAACCTGAGAATTACAAATACAAATAAAATGAATAAGCATTGGTTTGTAGTACTACAAGCTCGATGACTTGAATTTATAACTACAATGAGAAGCTAAATGTGCTATGTAGTTCCTAGTTATGGTAACCAGAAAATCCGGATTGTAGCTGTTACCATGGCGTGGTGGTCAGGCTTACCTACCGCACCAACCCAGTCAAGCTACATTGACTGAAAAATCTATTTCTTTAAGTCTTACCATACCAAGTAACTCAGTGGGGGAATCAGTAACTCAATTTCCGAGGGCAAAGTTGTACTGCCAACTGTACAGAAGTATGAAGGCAGTAAGGAAGTCCTTACAGGTAATCAGTATTTTGCAATGGAAGGGTTGGAAAAGACTGACCCTAAATACGTCACACTCTATTAAACCCGACGGATTTTTATGTCCGATAGTTAAGCCTTTTCCGATTACGGAGCTAATACAACAAAAATCTACAAAAAGACCGTCTTTGACCGGCCTTAAGCAGTTGTCCCTTGGGCTTTGATGTTACGCTCCTAAATCACTAAAACCACTACTAATTCAGTTTCATTTACAGGTCCTGGAATAAGACCATTCTAACATGGTGAGGGCAACATGGAAGTGACAACCGCCCTAATACTTTTAGCCTCACTCGAGATCACGTTGTTCACGAACAAATCACTTCGTCATTTCGCAATATTTCTCTTATTCATATTATTAACCCTTTTTCTATGACTTTATCGCCATGCACCACCAGTGTTAAGGAGACGAGTTTAAGAGATGTTATTCCTGGTTTCCTGAAACTGCGCTCTAAATTATATGTTGGAGTATCTAATGTTAGAACCTTGTGTCAGATAGACCAACAGCTTTCCTTGGCTAGTGCTCCATAATCCCGTCCTATCTGTGTATGTTGTCTCCAAAAGATGCACACATGATCCAAGTACGGTTATTCACTAGAACACGTCTAGTTAATACAGAGAACCAGTCAAATTTATACAATGTTTCTGAGAATTTGACTTATACCTCTTGTTGCATCACAGGTGTAAGCATAGCAGTAGGTCTAAAAGTAGAACAGGCCGTCCTGGAGTAATAAAAGCAGGTTACCCACTATTCTAAAACAATCGGGATGGGAGACTGAAATAGACTCTTCTTTTCTTAATGAAGCTGAAAAGGCTATAGCTAATCTAACACTAAGGACAGCAGAAGGTCCTGAAGGATTAACCTTGTTTCAATGTGGCATACATTGAATCATTAGGTCTTTCTAAGTACAAAAACGCAGTAAGCACAGCTTACTAACTTGGAATAGTGTCAGATGTGACTGGAAATTAAATTCAGTGGTAATACAATAAAAGTTTCGTGTCTTTATATATACAGCTATATGAAGACTTGGAAGAAATGAAATCTACCAATTTTATCATTACATAATATAATTTGTTCTACTTCTCCACAAAATTATCATTTCGTTTTAAGTAAGGTGTGCCCGATTGTCTTTATTGTATCACATTTCTTGTATTTAAGTAAACACAGGATAGGAAAGTTTTTTTGAATGTATAAAAGCACCCAGATGGTAGATTTAGGAAAATAAAAATCATTGGGAAGAATCCTTCAATTGAGTCGAACAACTTACATAACATTAAAATCAAGACTGTAAAAATATTTGAAAATCATGTTGGCAATTAAGAGTAATGGAACAAAATGTCTTACCTCAACCATACGTTGAAATAGCAGATTCAAATATTTGTCTTTTACAGGTGGATTTTTCAACAGTGTTAAAAGGAAATCTTCTATCACTAAAACATTACATCCAACCGACATACATTTGATTTCAATACTAGAACCTTCTTCTATTTTAATTGTTAAATATGAACGCCAGCAATCTGGACAAAATCTATGTCCACAAGAGAGACCGTAAAGACCATCCATTTTATTACTGGTCAGGAAGTTACACTTTTTATCATGAGAGTTGTCTGACCAAACATCTAAGACAGTGTTGTAGATAGTATTGTTATTATTATTATTATTATTATTATTATTATTATTATTGGTAGTAGTAGTAGTAGTAGAAGGAGGAGAGGAAAAAGGAGTTATGCCGGAGGGAAAAGACGAAGTACAATTTTTTGAATTCCCTTGTTTAGAAGAAGTTGAACTATGAAGCTGTTGTAAATCTGATTCATTGAATATATTAACTGGATTTTCCGTCTTATTTGATGGGACTGTGTAACATATTTCACAACAGGAATCTAAAGGTTTATGACGTATAAAGAAGATAACTCTCTATAAATAATCAATGACGGTAATAGAAAACCAATTAAGTACTATGATGAACCAAAACTTATTTATTTATTTATTTAAACACATAAATATTGGTACAAGGAAGCACCAGATACATATGCGCCTCACAAATCTCATTTGATTTGTGTGAGGGCTGTGATACTGCCCAGGTGCCCAGACTGAAGCAGGTGGTTTTCTTAGGGGGCCACAACCGGAGCCTTTGACCTGAAGGTCTAGTCCACAAGGCAGTGGAGCATCGTGAGGAGATGCAGTCCCATGGTAGCCGGTGATCAATGATTGATTCGTACGCCATTTGTTCCCTCAGGATACTGGAGCCCATGTGCACCATTGGTTTGGAATCAGGGTTTTCCAACTCTCCTAGGTGAACTCGCCTTGTCCACCAACCCGGTTAAAGCGCCGGACATTCGCTTTTCGTCCTCTCAATTTCGTAAACAACACCCCCGCCACGAGAAGGCAGTGAGCAGGACTTCGCTGGCAGAGGCTATATATTCGCTGGCCATGTGAGAGCATTTGGAGAGGGAGAGCGGACTCTCCCCAAAACTTAGCCAAACATATTTCCAACACCAGTTGAATATCAGGCAACAATTAGAAACCTTGAGCACACTAATACACCATAATAATCAAGATTTAAAATGTAGTAATCAACCTGGAAGACTGTAGTTTGGATTCTGGTATATCAGCTCAAAGCTATAAATGTGGGCTTAGTGCTTACCATAAATCGTAAGTAAAACGTATGTGTGACCTCAAGAAAACTCATGCTACGATTGAAACCTAGACTTTTTACCTTCATAGTTAAGGAAAGCGAGTTTACCTCTTGTCCAAAAAGCCGATTCAGCTGATAGAGGAGAAGCATACATATTACTTATGACAATAATCATAATTGTATCATTACAGACCCATATATTAAGTTTTGAGCAACACTTCCCATGAGAGATTTTATTATGAATCTTGAATCCAAGTAACTCTAACAAGGTTCAAACCTAATGCTCAACGATTAAAAAATTATTGAGCGATTCCTACATACTGGACTCTAACACTTAATAGTCACATTTTCAGATAAAGTAACTACCTTGGTCAGTTTAGACTGTTAGGTACATTAGAAGGTGGGTTTTCATTCTGAGAAACCTGGAAAACATAGTGAGTTAATATTAACTGCCCTATAAAAGTAGGTTACAATCACGCCTAGCCCTCGTCTGGAAGCGGAATTTAATCTATATTCTTCCGGACAATCCGAACTTTACAAACCTTTCCACGAACTCCGGAATTTTGTACAGTACGAATGTTTTATGCACGGTCATACCTTCCATATCCGTCTTTTTAAGCAGTTTGATGGCAGTACTTTGTTAGTGGTAACTGTCAAGTTTTAATAAATTTGAGTCTAATTCTAAAAAATACGTTTCATTCATTATTTCAACTAGATTTGATTTGATAAAAGTATAACAATCTACTTGTACCAACTCTCAGAGTGAACAATAGTGATAGAAGAACAATTTATCACAATTATGTCAACAAAGTGGTTGTTTGGTATATCCAGATGAGAATAACGAATGGTAACTGTTAGACCCTAGTACCAGATCCTACGAATCTGCTCAAAGGGGAGGTGTTAGCGGGACATAGATTGGATTAAAGTATGTTCCATGCACGATTGAGTTGACGCACGCTGATTGGCTTATCCAGTCAGCGCTAGTCGATACTTGGAGAACACTCTGGGATCTTCTCATGTAAAAACTATAAATATACTAACGTATTTCTTACTGCACTTCTTCCATCTACCCTTGTTATTCGGAATATAATTTCCTCCTGCTCAACCGTGTTTTGATTTGGGGACCTGTCGAGTGAATCGGTGTCCAAGAATACTAAGTAATAGGAATAGTTGAGTCGTAATAAGAGAAATTATAACAGTGGTGAAATAACGTAATCATATAAAGTTTCAGTTCATCAAAAACACTTTTTAGTTTGAACAATAACATTGAGGCAGAAGAGCAGAGAGCCAAACCTCAGTTAAAAACTTCTGAAACATATCTTTAAGGGGGAAGCATAGAAATACTTAAGTGAGGTCAAGCATAGCTCTCATTTTAACAATTATATTTAGCAAGCGAAAAAATTATTAAACAACAAAAAGAATCAGTTATAAATTAAGTACGAAAATATAAATAATGACTGTTAACCTGGAGTGATTTTTGGAGGGAATATGTATGGGACGGCCTGAACATTAAAATTTAGAATCGCGTGAATAGTTGCCATTACTGCTTGACTATCACTGGAGCTGGATTGTATATTAAGACCTGGGAGTATATTGTGATTAATTAACGTGGCCAAAGGATTGGTCAAAAACCTTTTCTTGATTGCCTCTACATCCCATTTATTATTATGTAACAACAAGCGAGCTATGGCTGGTGGTACCTGAAATCGTTCAACAAGATTTATATTCGGTTTTATTTTTTTATAACACAAAAAGAGTGGTATGATGAGATAATGAAGAGTGTGCTACATGAAAATAAGTAATATTGTTGTGCACAAGAATAATAATGATAATAAGAATGAGTACAAAAAACAGGTTTTGAATACGAGTACTGGCACAATATATATTTCTGGTAAGTACATTTACTACTTACTCAATGAACGAAATAAAACTGTAAAATGATTGCCACTGATTTCTATTTCAAAGCATACATTTTAAGCCACTGATTCAACCCAGGAAAAGGTATGTTGACATATGATAACACAAAGGTTATTCTTTAGTGAAGAACATCGAACGGACAACAGTGATTCAACTCATACAAAAATTGAGCATTTTACACTCAGATAAGTAAACTTGCAGGCATATGGTACAACTCATCAGAAGGAATTGCACAACTACGCTTTCAAGTCAGGATTCCGAGACAGTAACAAAGACGTCTGTGACTGGTATACAACTTTCTATGTAAGAAAACCAATTTTCACAAAAGAAACTCTGATTACTGTGTATTACAAAACAAAAACAATCATGCTTTTTGAATGGCTAGATGTCAAGAATGAGCCGCTTGTTTCTACAACTTCGTGAAATTGTTTTACACTTAAACACTAAAGGAAGGCGATAGTGAGTAAAATCAATCTGTGAATTATGTAACCTGAATGGTGTTGGGCTAAAATGAAACACCGATTTTAAACTCCACATAGAAAACCTTTTCAAGGTACTGTACTACTCGGTACCTTTTTCAGAACCGTACTAAAAGTCTCACTTTGAAGTTATACGTCTTTCCTGAGTTATTTTCGTCAGAGCAAACCACATCAGAAAGACATGAACTCGAAAATTCTGAAACTATGCAATATATGCGTTTACACATTTAATTAAGTTAAATATTAGATTAGTAAATGACCACGTCAGAACTATTATTTTTCTTAAAAGTCACCTCTGTTCAGACATTAAACTCTAATGATATCTCAAGGCCCCATCTTCATGAGGTACAAGATACTACTTAATATCCATCTTCACACATTTTTATTTGGACTCTTATTGAAGATTGGATGACATGGACTGGCTAGAAGAAAAGGAATAAAAATGGGAAGAGATTTCTAAATCTATGTGCATTTAACAAACTGGTTATAGGTGCCACAGTATCTTCACATAATCACATACACGGACCACACCACCGAGAACCAGATAAATCATATTTATATCAGTAAACCATTCCGAAGAGCAATGGAAGATGTGAGAACCAGGATTGGAGCTGACATAGCCTCAAATCACTACTAGCTGGTTGTTGACAAGATGAAACTGAAGCTAAAGAAGCATTGGACAACTAGACAAACAGCATTACAAAGGTTCAATATACCCTTACCTGGACATACTGACAAACTCAACCAATTCAAGATCACTCTCAACAACCCGTTTCAAACCTTACAGGATCTACTGAAAGAACAAGAAACTACGATGGTAGACAAACTGGAAAGGGATCAAAGAAGCACTAACTTCAACATGTCAGGAGGTAATGGGCCGCAACAAGCATCATCGTCATTCGGAATGGATCTCTATGGAAACCGTGGACGAGATTCAGGAAAGTGAAAACAAGAAGACAGCGACTAACAACAGCCGAATAAGAATAGAGGAATTTAAGGCACAAGATGAATGCACAGAAGCAAACAAGTAAGTGAAGGGGAGCATTAGAGACGACAAACAGAAATACGTAGAAGACCTAACGACCACAGTGGAAAAGCGACGAGAAGGAAATATCAAACAACTAAATGACACGACGAAGAAACTGACAGGGAAATATAGTAAACCAGAGAGACCAGTCAAGGATAGAGGAACAGATGAGTGGAACACTTCAAAGGACTCTTGAATAGACCAGTTCCACTGAATCAACAGGACATCGAAGCAGCACCTACAGACATTCCTATAGATGTCACTCCACTAACGACCGAAGAGATCAGGATGGCCACCAGACAAAGCAAGAGTAGTAAAGCAGCAGCACCTGACAGTATATCAACCGAAGCATTTAAGTCAGACATAGAAGTAACTGCAAACATGCTTCACACTTTATTCACGAAGAGTTGGAAGAACAAGTGCCAACAAGCTGGAGAGAAGGACACCTCATCAAGATACCACAAGAGGAGATCAGAGAAAATGTGAGAACTATAGAGGAACCACACTACTATCAGTATCAGGAAAAGTTTTCAAGAGAATGTCTGTGAGCCAGATGATAGACTCAGTAGACGCCCAACTTCGAGATTGACAGACCAGATTCCTTGAGGATTGGTCGTACACAGACCGAATTGCGACATTACGGTTCATTGTTGCACAATCGATTGAATGGAATTCGTCACCATACATCAACTTCATTGACTATGAGTAGGCGTTTGACAGTGTGTACCGGAGAACATTATGGAAACTTCTTCGACACTATGTAGTTTCTCAGAAGATTGTCAACATTATCCAGAACTCATACGACGGACTACACTGCAAAGTGGTGCATGGAGAACAGCTGACAGATGCATTCCAAGTAAGGACCGGAGTCAGACAAGACTGCCTAATCTTCCCCCTTTCTCCTTCTTCTGGTGGTTGACTGGATTATGAAGATCAACACATCTGACAGGAAGCAAAGAATGAAATGGACAGGTTTTACGCAGCTAGACGATTTGGACTTCACAGATGACCTGGCTCTTCTATTCCATACATATCAACAAATGCAGGTCAAGACAACCAGTGTAGCAGAAGCCTATGCTTCAATAGGCCTTAACATACACAACAGGGAAAGATTCTCAACTTCAAAACAGGAAACACCAACCCAATCACACATGATGTGGAAATTCTGGAAGAGGTAGGAACTTTTACGTACCTAGACAGTATCATCGATGAACGAGGAGGATCCGATGCAGATGTGAAGGTATGGATTGGCAAAGCAAGGTCGGCATCCAGTTGAAGAACATACCGAACTCAAAACAATCGTCCGTAAGCCAACATCAAAGTTGGAATCTTCAATACGAACGTCAAGACAGTCCTACTATATGGGACTGAAGCTTCCAGAACTACTACAACCATCATCAAAAACGTACAAGTATTTATAAACAATTGTCCACGCAAGATAATCAATGTCCGTTGACCGAACACCATCAGCAACAGTCTACTGTAGGAGAGAACAAACCAGCTTTCAGCTGAGGAAATATGGAGAGATATTGGAAGTGGATAGAATACATATTGAGGAAATCATCAAACTGCATCACGATGCAAGCACTAACTTGGAATCCTGAAGAGAAACGGAAAAGTAGAATGGCGTAGAACACACTGCACCGAGAATTAGATGCGGACATGAACACGATGAAAAGCAACTGGAAACAATCGGAAAGGATTGCCTAAGAAAGACTTGGGTGAAGAATCCTGGTGAGCGGCCTATGCTCCTCCATGAGGGGTAACAGGAGCAAGTCTTAGTGAAGATGGTCGAGGTGGCAGAAAGTAAGCCACCTAGACCGAAATTTTTGATTGTAGATTTTTATTTAATCAAGTGAGTTTGGACAATCCGATCTTGGGGACGAAATAGCGGCCGACATTAGCACTGAAGTAGGCTACAATGCTGTCATCCAACTTGTAGTCTGTTACATATTCAAAACTACTGACCTCTATGCCGAAGCAGCTTCTAAAACTAATTGAGATAATCATAACGCTTCACGCCGTTTGTGCATAAAGTTAGTTATACGATCCATGAATAATTTCATAATTCTCACTATGAGACTGGTGGTGTTAAAATATTGTTACGAAACAGGTCCATGTTACTGTGAAATAATGGTGTTTTTAATTGACACCAGTGGTGATAAAGAACACGATTTGAGTATAAAAACCAGCCAATCTATGGTAAATGAGTCCTTAATGTTGTCTAATACTACTGGTTTGGTACCAGAATCATTGGAGAGAACATTTGGCACCACAACATGAACGAAGGTTTATATCCAATGCCTACATCGAGAATAAATGTCAACTGTTGGTCGCTGAAAAAAACAATTCTAGTTTGTCCTAACGATGTAGTGTTACGCTATAGAACTTTCATTTCACTCGATCTACTGAAGCCGATTTCATCAGAAAACACAACGTAAGTATATAATAAACACGGTACAGCCGAAAGCAACCATGTTACTCAACAATGGGTCATTTTAAACGCAAACTATAAATTAAAATAAGTTATTAGAGTAACAACATGGACTTATGAAAAGACTCGGTAAAGTAAGTCGTGTGCTAGATTACTGTGGTATGCTATACACTAATAAAAGTTGTGAAATTTAAATAGATCACGTAACTAGGGTACCCAGAGGAAGTTCTACTGACTATTAAAGATTTCATAATGACGAGCTATTGTATATCCCAAGCATACCATTCCTCTGGAGCAGTACCATCTGTTACATCAAAATTCTGTAAATTATGTTGCTAAAGATATCAAATGACCACTCAACACTACTGGATCAAATTTATAACCTTTCCAAGTTTGAGCGACGAGCAAAAAGAAACATACACTGATTAAGTTACACAGAGTATCAACTGTGCTGTTCAGGAAAATTTCAACCTCATTCCTTTCAAAGGATTTGTACAGAAAAGATTCAGGATGAAGTCTGTCGGAACAAAACCTGAATGTAATAGCATGAACAATGAAATCTACCCATACCTTTCTCCCTCTACATCATATTCCGGCTCCATATAATTGTAATCGTCTGACTCATCTGAATCATATGACTGGTCATTGTTTTCCTCCTCCATTCTGAGGACAGAGCATTAGACGATGAGGACTACCATTTCGACCTAGATTTTAAACAGAACCGCTTCGTCTTCAACAACCTTCAGTTTTCAGTTTTCAATCTTCAGTAATAGGGATAGTAGGTTAGTGAACCCGCGTTAATTCTGACAGATTGCCTTCCAGTGAAGGTCCAGCTTCTGCTTGAAAATGTTCACTGGTGTGGCTGATACCATCTGTTCAGGGAAGGAGTTCCAGTCATTGACCATTCGATGAGAAAAATGGGACCCCATTTTAAGTATATTAAATCGCCGTTTGTGAACCTTCTTGCTATGACCTCGGAGATTATCAGTGTTGGAGGGAGCGAAAAGATAGGACATATTGACACCCAAATCATAATCAAAGATACGAAATCCCAGTATAAGGCCACCTCACGTCCAACGATACGACAAGGGGGAAAGGTTTAAGCGTTTTAAACGCTTATCATAAGGGAGTTTAGAAAGACCCTTCACTAATTTCGTCCCCACACTCTGGACACACCCAAGTGAGCTAGTACCGTTTATCAGGCATGGGCTAGCTGCTTGGATACAGTACTCCAAGAGTGGTCCTATATAGATGGAATATAAATTTCGAAACATCTCGTCAAAGCATTTGAATGCTGAGGGAAGCGACCATAACGCACGATAACCTTTGGCAGCAGCTGCACTGCAGTGTGTAGCTGTTTTCAAGTCATGACATTATTACTCCTAAGTCTTTATGTTCCTGAACGCGTGGAAGAGATGTACCATTAATGGTATAATGGTAACTAATACGGTGTCCGATGTGCATGTGCACGCTCTTCCTGGAATTAGCTTCTAAGCCCCAACCACGAGCCCATCTAACTAATTCGTCTAAGTCAGCTTGAAGATGAAAATGATCATCCTCACTTCTAATTGTTCTCCAGATTTTGACATCATCCGCAAACTATATTGTCGACGACTTAAGCAATAGCTGTAATTCATCAACATAGAATAGGAAAAGTAGAAGGCCTAAGGTGATGTCTTGTGTCACATCACTTTTGACCGGCTCCCACTCGGATAGCGTTTCATTGACCCTCACTCTCTGTCTGCGGTCAAATAAGAAGTTTTCTATCCGTTCCTGTACGGCACCTGTTATTCCAAAGCTCGAGAGATTCTGCATAAAACCTTGTCAAACTCTTAGCTAAAATCTTTGAATATCATATCCACAGGCAGGTCGTTGTCTGGGGCTGCTGTCCAATCCTCTCTCGCAATAAGTAAGCTTGTTACAAAACCCATGTCGCTCGGGAGTTAACAGATTATGCGAATCTATGTGGCTTGGTAACTTGACCCCAATTATCTTTTCAAGTAACTTAACGACTATGCTGGTCAAGCTGACAGGCCGGTATTTAGATACAATCCGTCTCAGACTATCCTTAAATATAGGACTGATTATAGCATGTAATCATCCACAATGTGGAGAAAGGACATATTGCAGAGTGTTACTAGCGCTCTTGAAATAATGTCCGAAAGCAATGACAGCAAACGTGGATGTAACCCACCGAAGCCCGATATCTTACAAGGTTTGAGGTTAGTGATCAGTGGGAGAACAGTTTTTTAGTCACATGCACAGATCCTATGGCTGGTATCTCGGTGTGATTGGGACAACTGTTTGTAACAATACACGTGTAGTAGACTTCGCTAAAATAGTTTGAAAAAGTCTCATTTTTTCTAAATCTAATTCAGCTAGTAAATCTCAATTTTCATGTAACAGTAACGCCGCAATACCATCACTACGTTTTGTTCTCCGTTTAACGTGCGAAAACAGTCGCTTCGGACAAGTATGGTTATCATATGCCAACTCCTGTTCGTATGTGGCACGGAATTAAGCTATGGTCTTTTTACATATATTCCGGATATTTTTGTATTCGCACTTAAATGATGCCTGTCCTGTTGACAAGAATAAGTCCCAGAAGTGTTTCCCACGCTTCACCAGCTCCCGGTACTCCTTATGATCCATGGAGAGCAATGTGATAGCTTACGTGTTGACTATGGGATGAACGGTTGTGTCACGGACTCAAATGTAGCCATAAACTTATTCCGTTCGTCTTCGGTCGATCCATCAGTATCGACTGACCAGTCAATCGAGATAGCACAGTCTCTGATTGCCGAAATATTAGCTCGCCAGATATTGGAACGGGGTGGAGTCGACATATATTTTTATACCGTGTATCCGAAACCTAAATTTAAGTACAACGTGGTCACTGTTTGCCAGTGGGGGAATGTGCTGAATGTCAATGCCATAATCGCGATGGTGTGTGAGGACAAGGTCCAGCAATAATGGATCTTGTTCAAAGTCAATATGTGTCGGTTTCGCAATACATTGTACAAATACACATCTAATAATGGTGGATAGCAGGTTGCTACCGAAACATCCACTGGGAGTTGCAAGCTCTGTCCACTTGATATGCGGTGCGTTGAAATCTCCAATGATGAAAACACATTCTGCCTTACTCCAAGAATAGATGTATCTTAAGATAACATCGTCAGCAAGACGACATGGACTAAGGTATATTTCTCCTGTGGTCACAAACCAGTTGTAAAATCTCAACTAAGGTTTGGCTGAAGAATAACTGTCGGCGTAATTTAGATACTCGATATTCCTCAATTGAGATCAAAACTAGGGGATCGGGAAAATAACGGTTCTAAACAAATATTACCACTCAGTTATTCAACCAATAATTGTTCCCCCAATAGTCGATAAAAAATAAGTGTTATTCTACCCCTTCTGGATAGATCAGGTAAAAATTCGTTCAAAAGACAATAGTTGGTTGCTTTATAACACAAAGTGTTTCCGATCCTGGAAATGTGCTTCAATTCACAATCAAAATGCACGATCCCAGTCAACTCAAGTAACACAATCAAAGAGGGAACAATCAATATGTTGCCGTCAAGAATAAATATCAACTAGAACAACATCAATGCAGTTCGGGAAGAAACACATAAGTTCAGTGAAGGCAAAAGAAAAATGAGAAAACTATGGCAAAACAAAATATTATCATCTCAAATGGCATCAAAAAGACTAACAAAATATACAACTAAAGAAACCAATAAGAACAAGTTGAAAATGTATGCATGGAGGGATTTTCACACACTAAACCTTCAAAATGGATCTTACACCCGTGTTTAGGCTTAATTGTACAACATGCTATCTCACACGTACCACTAACATGCGCCTCCAATATGATTGACTGCATACGAAAGCGATCCCCAACATATAACATTATGCCTCCTCCCTTGCGACTTATAACTCTATCACTTCTAATACAGATGTATCCAGCAATGATGAGCGAACAGTCTATACCTACGGGTGAGCCAAGTTTCTATGACAACAAGTATATCTAGACTTAGTTCATTAAACTTAGTTCTGACATTTTTTTCGAAAGCTACGGATGTTCGTGTTGCACACATTCAAGGTGTTTGGGGAATCATAAGTTCTGCTCATACAGGTCTTGGAAGCCAATGCTTCCAGAACCTGACTTCCAGAAGACCCTTAACCATAAGGTTCGTTTCGCCATTTAACTTTTGAGCCCTTAATTCCATAAGAGCATTCTTCCACTTGATTCGATCCTCAAGCGGCCAATCTGGTCGAATACGAATATTTGAATCACGAGTTTTGTGCGCATCATTCAATATTACGTCTCTTTAAAAGTCATGTTCACGGATTTCGTCCGTGATATCAGATCCTGCCTGTTAACTGCTGGCATCTTACTGCTAGATTTCCTTGCAACATTGTCGTGGGGGTCGAGCGAATAACTCATGACAATGTTTGATGACGACAAACTTTCCCCATCTACGATAAAGCTAAATACTGTCTTACTTTCGGACTTTGGCGGGGCAATCTGACACGCGGAATTTTGAGTCCAATAAAGACTTTCCAACCAAACGGGCGCTTTCTTTGGCTGTCTTTCCTTCTCTTCTGCGTCTCCGCGTCATCCATTTCCCATCAGTTGCAGCACCCGCATTAGAACCACCCGGGATAATAATGGTTCTAGCAGGATCACCAGTCGCTGCTGTGGCAAATTGGCCACCAATATCTAATGGTGTATATCTCATCGATTGTTTCGGGGTAGAAAGCTCTATTTCGTGTTGCACAGTTGAGTGTCTGGTACGTGCTGTGACAGCACTTGCTACACTGACACATTCTTCGTTATCAGTACCCGTGTTACCGGTACAGCTACCGCTAGAGGGCTAACGGCTTCTTGAATGAGTAATGTTTTGCTCGAAAAACAAGACATACAGAGCCAATGAGAGTTAGGCTTCCAGTGCCTTTTATAGTCAGTGGAACTTAAGCGGGTGCACATCTTATGGAACCACTTCTTACAGACATCACATTCCTTCTACAGGAAATAAGTAATATGGCTGTCCACATTTGTAAGCAGAGCCGACCATCTTAAAAATTAACTAAAATGATAGACAAAATGAATATGTATGAAAAATTTCAAAACTTCATCAAAAAAATCAAAACAAAGTCGACCAAGAATGTTTGATGCAATAAACACACGAAAGCAAGATCAAAACACGCAAGTACAATATCACTTTAACCGAAATAAACTCAATTACAGTTGGAACAGTGGTTCTGATGAGTGATTTACGATCAAACAATGACGTTAACTCAATGAGAAACAATGCCAATGTCCTTCGAACACTAAATTTCAGACTTCAAACTTATATAGACGGAAGCAGTTGACTCGACTGCTTTTTAAGATCTGCGTTCGGGTTGTAGAGGGTAGTCTCTGGCCACAGTTGAGTATTACTCGTGTTTTATTTCTTCGCTGTTTAAAGAGTGAAAACGATTATTATTTTGAGGAGTAATTGAGTAGTATGCCTTGATCGGTATTCAATCAAAGAAAACGTTGAGAATTTATATAAATCCAGAGAATGGCATCACCAACGTTACCTGTAAGAAATTCCACAACTAATGGTTTTTAACCACAATTAGATTAACACCAATTCATGTATATGCTCTTTCGTGTTCCAAGCTAGAGCTTACACTCAAGTGTAAATGTCTTGCTAGATGAGCTTGGCATTTTTCATCTAGTTGCTGACTCTTAATGTTAAGGGACTTTAATAATGACAATAACACATTCCGAATTTTATTGCAGAATACATCCCGATTCACAGACATGATCAGATTGAACTAAGTTTGTAGGTAGTAACAATAAAGGAATCTAGTCTAATTTCGCTCTATCGAAATAGGTATGAATCCTAAGTGGTTTCCTTTAGGACAGACCTGAATTAATGAACAGTAACTGGTGAATGTATTGATGGGTGTTAAAGGTTAATCCAAATGGTATTACAATTTAACACTTAGGTCTCGCTAACAATATACAGCAAAAGATGAATTCAGAAGAAATGGAGTTGTCTTTAGTGCATAAGTTGTAAGTGGATATAGAAATAACAAAAGTGTGGTAATAGTGTAGTGAACAGAACACTGGTTGGAGACAATCGAATGAATTTAAGCAAAAATTACAGACTATTTCATCAAATTCTGATAACCATACAATAGACAGTTAATTTGCAAATTAACAACCAATAGTCTCAATCTTCACTGTTTCTTCTCTAATTCCATTGTTTGTGCATTTTCCTACCGATTGCGTTTCATTTCAGTTCTTCCCTCGTCGGTCTTTTGTCAAAATACATTCTATGTCTGACCAACACCATGTACTACTAATATGGATATAAGTAGACCACACCACAATAGTTGTGATTTCTCAGATAAAAATAACTTACAAGCGGCATGTCAGTTTATAGGCAAGATCAAGTGTTACTTAAGTTACAGGACTTAATATTTAATGTATTAAGTTATTCTGTTAGGTCGACTCCTTATAACATGAATGGGTCAAAGAAACGGATACAAGTTTTGGTTTTCGATGATATAATTTAAGGGTGTAAAACCAAACTAAGCAACCTAAAGGTTGGAGCACCTTGGGATGAAAAACTTATGACTGAAGGATGATGGAAAGAAGGTTCAGAGCTAATAAGAAATAAAATAGCGTGGTAGATGCATAAATGTTCAGTAATAACTAATTTTACTACACTCCGCCCGTAGCTCTTCTAGAGTTACTGCCGGTCCCAAGCCCGGGTAAAGGAGCAGGGTTGGGCATGGGGCTAGCTACTCAATCCTGTAGAAAACTAACCCGCTAAAAAATTGCTAACCAGAAAAAGTAATTTGAATTATTTGAACTCTGCCCTCAGATTTGAAGGAAGAATTATGACGCCTCAGGATGAAAGCCGAGATTCTCCGGAAGTCACGAGGCCGATGCTCCTTCTATCAACCACATACACAATTTTCATAGGTACATGGAATATCCGGACAATGTGGGAGACAGGGAAGACCAGTCAAATAGCCATGGAAATGAGGAGATACAATTTAGCAGTACTTGGAATCAGTGAAGCACATTAGACCCAAGGTGGTCAGCAAAGGCCAGGTACGGGAGAGATGCTGCTGTACTCAGGTCACGAGGAGGAAGACGCTGCACACACTCAGGGAGTTGCTCTTATGATTTCCAGAGAAGCACAAAATGCACTTGTAGGATGGGAATCTCACGAATTCATAAATATCAAAGCATCATTCAACACAAAAAAGGGTGGGATCATAATGAATGTTATCCAATGTTATGCAGCCACCAGTGATGGCAACGATGAAATTAAAGATCAGTTCTAACCGAGGCTTCAATCAATCATAGCTAAGTGCTCAGGAAAGGACTCGATCATTCTGATGAGAGATCTAAACTCCAAAGTCAGAGTGGACAACACAGGATATGAAGGTATCATGTAATGTCATGGACTGACTTGGAGAAAGAAAAGAGAATAGTGGGAGATTTTCAAACGCATATGCCTTCAACAAACTGGTTATAGGTGCCACAATATTACAACACAATCGCATACACAAAGCTACATGGATCTCACCAGACCACAACACAGAGGACCAGATAAATCATATTTATATCAGTAAACCATTCCGAAGAGCAATGGAAGATGTGAGAACCAGGATTGGAGCTGACATAGCCTCAAATCACTACTAGCTGGTTGTTGACAAGATGAAACTGAAGCTAAAGAAGCATTGGACAACTAGACAAACAGCATTACAAAGGTTCAATATACCCTTACCTGGACATACTGACAAACTCAACCAATTCAAGATCACTCTCAACAACCCGTTTCAAACCTTACAGGATCTACTGAAAGAACAAGAAACTACGATGGTAGACAAACTGGAAAGGGATCAAAGAAGCACTAACTTCAACATGTCAGGAGGTAATGGGCCGCAACAAGCATCATCGTCATTCGGAATGGATGTCTACGGGAGCCCTTAACACGACGGAAGAAAGGAAAAACAAGACAGCAATATACTGTCACAGTGAAGAAACTCGTGCATATAACGCAGCATTGTAGCGAAACATCTAAACCGATGCGATACTACAAGTTTTCGTAGCGAAACTAGTACTTATAAGGCAAACACTTAGTAGATTTTTAATTTTCACAAAGTCACCCGTTGAAATAGTTGGTATACCTCCCCATAAAAGTTTGAAAGTGCGCAAACGTTTATTGATGCATCATTACTACTGGTACAGAAACAGCAACATTTTATGCAGAAAAGTCTTTTTACAAGTTGTATATGGTGAAATCGAAAGTAAAAACACAAAGAACTTTTTACAGTTAACAGTTCTTGTCGCAGACCCGCACTTTGTTACATTCCGAACCGTATTTTGATCGTAAAGAGTACTTAACGAAGAGAAGCGTTTTAGAAATTGCAGTCTTACATAGTTATCCATGATTCTTAAGTAAAAATTGTCGACTTTCCTCCACACCATATTCCTCAATGATCTGTTGTTTGTGCGTCTTTTGGCTTCGCTGAATACGCATATACTGTTCGCTCCGTCTGGGTAATGATGTTGTCGTGTTATTATGGAAGTTATGTGTGTTATTCATCTTCCAACGGCTGCATTGTCCAATAATATGATGATCTATTTAGTTTACTTATTTCGTAATTGATTAAGCTTCGCCTTCTGAACTTATCCGGGATCCAGGTTACATCTATTCGAAATTTCTCTTGCGTCCATGCAAACATAATAGGAAGGCCTCGTTCAAAATTATCCGTTATTGTCAACTGGAATAACGAATATCTAGGAAGCAAAATTGAAAAAAACATTAATACTTTTTATTATTGGTGTTGTTAGTAGAATCAACACAAAATACTTCTGGATATTTGTTATACAATTCTATCTGCTCATAAGTACTAAAGCAGATTCTGGTGTTATATCCATTTTCTGAATACTCTCTTAAATCACCGTTTTGTCGCAATATATCAAATACTTGCAATCGTGTATAACATCATAAATTGACTTTTAGACAACTACTTGAGGAGAGTTGGACTTTCATAGTCTTCACATCGGTAGCAATAACCTGCTTACCAATTCAATCTTTAATAACGGTTTCAAATTTTCGTTTTCTTCTGAGGACAATCTTCTGGTCCATGGATCACAAACCATCCATGAACTACTACAAGGATAACTGTCAAGCATCTTCCGAAACGCCTGTTCAGTATTATGAGTTGAAACGCCTCGCTTAAGTCCACTGGAATGTCTTCTGAACATGAATCACTATGACGATGCAACGGATATTCTAGTTTTACAACTGGATACCAGTAGCACCTTCTATATTCGATTGTTCCCAGTCGGATAGAAATCAGAAGTCAGACGAGAAGAGGCAGGAAAGATATATTTGATTCGTTACCAATATATCGAGGACCTTTTCTATAAGCTGGCTAATGAAACGTAGGAGCTGTGTCCCACGCCGTGTTGAAACGTGATCTGGTACGGATGCATGACCGAAAGTCTTCAGTTAAACAAGTCCACTTAAACAACATGGTCAGCATCCAATGTCGAACACTTAATGAGCTATTGATTTTGGGGAATTATTTACAGCTACAACTACAAACAGCACTTAATAGTTAGTAAAAAAAGTTGTTTCTTGCGACAATACATTAATAACTGAAGAAAGTACTACAAACATTTAGGAATTACCGGTTACTCGAAATTTCGTCTTAATTCTTGCGGAAAACAACGATTCACACAAATTTAAAGTATCTCTGACTGTTAAATTATTCTCAATACGCTGTTTTGTGGACTCAAACAAATATTAAACAAGGATAGTAAGGTTCAGTAGGGTAATTGGTATCCCAGGTAGAGTTATGAAGCAACAAAAGAACCAAATTATACACAACAAAACAGAAAAAGCTAAATTAAAGCTTTTCGCATTGATTTAGCAAATTTACTGCAGCAAAACACGACTCAAATATGAGAAAACCTGATATTCATGAAATCCAACGGACACCCGACAGACCCTCAACAACTCAAATACGAAATGCCCATCTCTTATCAGGTCTTTCAAGGTCGTTAAGCTGAAACAGCGGGCGCCTTTGAAAGGCCCTGACTTTTTACCGTGTCAAGGATGAAATTTGGTCACTTGCATTATCGCCGCGGTGTTATAACGTATTCATTATCACCATACGAACAGAAAGCCTTCGCAGGTTTCTTTAAAGATGGGTTCCCAAACTTGATGCGCAGGTTCAGGGAGAAAGTACTTATTGTTGGTACTCGTAAGTCGCCAACTCACTTAAAATGTTTATTTTTGTAGCTTTTGTAATAACCTATATGATAATTGAGTGGGCTAATGAAGAAAATAAACGTTCAAAGAGGAAAGCTGCACATATGCTTGAATAAAGTGTTTCTGATGTTCCATATGGAGTGATACTATATTCTAGCACAACTGGAGTAAATAGATATTGTTGTAATAGTCACTTTAAAAATCAATTAAATACATGCCTACTATAGAAGTCCTGGGGGCGTGCTTCTGTTGACAAAACTGGATTTCATGACCAGTATTTCATCGAGTTGGTGATAATACTTCTCTGTTCAGTGATTCTCTTTTTCACCGTTTCAGGACTTATTCAGACACTAAAATTGCGTGGTTAAATACGTCGAGAATTGCATACAACGTACGTAGGTTCGTACGCTATTTGTTCCCTTAGGAAAATGAAGTCCATGTTCACCATTGGTTTGAAATAAGGGTTTCCCGGCTCCTTTAGGTAGATCTTCCAATCTGGACGTTTGCTTTTCGTCTTCTTAATTTCGTAAACCGAACCCCCGCTGTGAAAAGGCAGTGAATAGTACTTCCTTTGGAGTGACTGTATACGCGTGCCCATATGAGGGCATTTCGAGAGGGAGAACTGACTCTCCCCACTCTCGGCCATGCCAGGGCATTTGGGGGCTAAAGGCGATCGAGCCTGCCATGTAGTTGTTTTGTGGCCACTGAGAATATGAAAATGGACATTACTTTGTTATCGAATATGTCTCCTCAGGAATTTGTACAGTAATGATGGTCGCATAGTATTAGTCTGTTGATTAGATGAAAACCAGAACTTCCAGTTGTTTTACTGTCTGATTTAATCATTTGTTGGACATCTCTTTCCTGATAAACCAATGTCTGTAAGTGACAGTCTTTTGTCTACCTACTCCCAAGCGGTAGTTTGCTGGTTGAGGACAATAATAATGTCTGTTTCATATCTAGGTTAAGATCTTTCCATGCGTTCACTTTTATCACATACTGAGAAAGGTCATCATACCATGGGTTATGTAAAATTTAAGACTACTAGATTTTTACCTTCAGTTGTCGGGCCTCCAGCTTGATTTTAAATCTCTTTTTAGGATGAAGGTGACCAAAAGTACCGTTAGGTATGGTTTTGATTTAGAAAACTAGGGGATTCGGGCTTAAGTTGGTTGCGTTGAGTTCTGTAGCAATCCACTAACTTTTCAGGAAAATTGGATGTGCTGTCTACTTCGATAAGAGTAATCGGACTCACCAATGCTCATTTACATGAAACATAATTTACGACAACTGTGAACCACATTAAGAACTGTGTTATGATCTTAAGTGATGCTTCGACATTTCATAAACCATTGACTATATTTGTATTTATCTACACCTATGGAACTGTTACTGTGCAGTTAACATTTAGTGATTAATTGGCTAAGACCATTCTGAACAGATTGGCTTACGTGGGTGTTTGGCACAATTTGGATTTTGTTGAGACGCAAAGTAGTTTCAATAACTAGAAGTTTGTGTAAATGGTACTTGCTAAAATACATTATTGTCAGGTTAAATCACGTTATCAAATGCTATTCTCACTGCATGTTTATGATCCGTCAGCAGAACTAATGAAAAAAAATTTACTCTCCACTAGCTGTCAGAAGAGCACCATCATCAATACGTTTATGATTAATGTTGAATACTACCAGCCCTATATTGTCTAGTATATCAAAATGACTAATACGGAAGCATGGTTGTTATTCATAAAAATCATGTGAGGAATTCAATAAATGATTCGATGCTTTTTGTTTAGTGTTACAAAGAGTTCGTACCGAAGTGTCCTCCTAGA
Source organism: Schistosoma mansoni (assembly GCF_000237925.1). Taxonomy (NCBI): domain Eukaryota; kingdom Metazoa; phylum Platyhelminthes; class Trematoda; order Strigeidida; family Schistosomatidae; genus Schistosoma; species Schistosoma mansoni. The sequence goes on along the minus strand of NC_031498.1, from coordinate 13,969,690 downwards.
GTCGAATAATTGGTTAATAGAGATATGAAATTAAAGCTGTCTGACGTTTGTTGTTCCTTTATTGCGCTTGTTCAGGCAACGGTTGTTTATAGCTGATTCTGTTCAGGAAAGCAAATATACTTTTATTTTATCATATCACAGTAGTTGGGTAGTTGAAAACAATAGCATGAACAAAGAAAACTGTGGTTCGGTATGGGGGTATTGCGTCATGATGTTTTTTATTTATTTGTTTATTTAAACACAAATATTGGTACAAGCAAGTACCAGATAAATATGCGCCGCACAAATCTCGTTTGATTTGTGTGACGGCTGTGATACTGCCCGGGTGCCCAAACCGAAACAGGTGGTTTTCTTAGGAGGCCACACTTGGAGCCTTTGACCGAAAGATCTGATCCACAAGGCAGTGGAGCATCGTAAGGAGATGCAGTCCCATAGTGGCCGGTGACCAGTGATTGGTTCATACGCCATTTGTTCGTTCAGGATACTGAAGCCCATGTGCACCATTGGTTTGTAATCAGGGTTTTCCAACTCTCCTAGGTGAACTTTCCGTGTCCACCAACCCAGTTAAAGCGCCGGACATTCACTTTTCGTCCTCTCAATTTCGTAAACCACAGTAATGACACGAGAAGGCAGCGAGTAGGACTTCCCTGGGAGAGGCTATATATTCGCTTGGCCATGTGAGAGCATTTGGAGAGGGAGAGCGGACTCTCCCCACTCTCGGCCGTACCAGGGCATTTGGGGGCGCGTCATGATGAGTAAGTGGGGTACATTAACCTTATTATATACGAAAGGCTTTGTGTTCACTGGTAGCAAAAGTGTTATAGGCTGAGTAGTTGCGCTGAGGTATGATGCACTTTAAATTGACCAGTTAATCCCGTGAAGAACAATCCAAGGATTACGATAAGCCGAATCAGATGAAAAAGAAGGCAACGTATATAAAGAAGTGCGTGAATTGCAAAATGACTGCCATCAAAAACACAATCAGTAGGTCAAACCACTTCGACGACCAACAGAACACTAGGACTTGTGTGCCTTCGATCCCCCACTAACCTCAATGGGGAATTAATACAACTCGTTCAAAATAGGTAGGTGGTCTTATTTGACCTTTATTAAAGCATCATGAATCAGTTTACTTCTAAACATTTTTGATGATCATGTTTAGACTAAAATATCAGCTCATAAGTGAATAAATCTTCAGATGCTCCTAACAACGCTAAATCTTGATCCTTTAGGTCCCAAGTTGGTTGTTTTCGACCATATATTCACTATTCGTCAGGTTTTGGAGCACAGACGTGCTTATCAGCGTCCGACAATGATAGTTTTTCTTGACTTCAAACCAGCATTTCACTCGGTAGACCGAGAGGCTCTGCGGCAGTGTCTGTCATTGAAAGGTGTACCTCAGAAGTACATAAACCTTGTAAAAGGTTCTTTACTCGAACACTAACAGTCGAGTCAGAGATTATGGCGAACTGTCATCTGATTTTATAACCTCAAGTGGTGTCCGACAAGGCTGTCCACTATCTCCATTTTTGTTTAACTTCATTTTAGACCTATTGCTGGAAATAACACTCTCGTCGACTGAATTTTCAGGAACTGATCTCCTACAAGGAGGTCCACTTATCGACTTAGAATACGCAGATGACATAGTCCTGTTTGGTGACAAAATGCAGAGTCTTCTGTTAGAACTTAGTAACAATGCCAGGATATTTGGAATGCGTTTGTCCCCCTCTAAATGTAAATTGTTACTCCAGGACTGGACTGCGTCAACACCTGAACTAAGGATAGGGAGTGAAGTAGTCGAACGCGTCGACAACTTCAGTTATCTTGGAAGTCTGATCAGCCCTAATGGGTTTGTGTCTGACGAAATCTCAGCACGGATTCGAAAAGCTCGTTTGGCTTTTGCCAACTTACGTCACCTATGGCGATGACGAGATATCCATCTATCAATTAAGGGACGAGTATACTGCGCGGTAGTTCGTTCTCTTCTACTTTACGACTGTGAAACATGGCCATTAAGACTAGAAGATACTCGTAAGTTACTAGTATTTGACCACAGATGCCTTAGAAATATTGTTCGCATCTGCTTGGATCACCGGGTAAGTAATAGTGTGGCTAGACACAGGGTATTAGGGAATGATGGTAAATCAGTTGATGAGGCTGTGAATCTTCATCGACTGAGATGGTTAGGCCACGTGTTACGTATGCCTGAACACCGATTACCACGACGCACAATGCTGACTAGCATTGGGGATGTTTGGGAGAGAGAGGTGGCCAAACCAAAACGTGGCATCATTGCTTGAAGTCACTAACTTCTAGTGTGAGCCATGTTGGTAGATGCAGACTACTTGGTTGGGGTCCGCGCGACTATCGTAACCAATGGTTGGAGACTTTAGGTGACATGGCTCAGAATCGATCACAATGACGCAGGTGCATACACTCTTTATCTTCCTTTAGACCTGTGAGGTTAAAATCGCTTCATATCTGTCTTCCTTCCTATATTATATCCTTATATACAACTTTTCTTTTATATATTACCACCACTGAGTTAACTACTTCTATAAATTCGATGTTCATCTTGTTGTGCTAACGAGATATGGCAACTTGGACCGATGCATATGTGTGCCTGGTCCTACGTTGTAGCTGACTGAAATTGGTTGTTTTGAAACCTTTAGAAAAGGAGTCTAATATAAGAGCTTGAGGATCTAACACTGAGTAGTGTTCTGGAAGACATTAGTCAGTCAAACGTAACGTGGAACCTGCCACATGTGTACATCAGTTTAAGTCGTCATAATTCATTACCACAGCCAGGTTAATTCGTCAGGGGAAATCCTGGGATAATAGAGATAGCAATATTAATGGTTCGGGAAAAGATTAGCAATTGAAGATACAATTCGAGAAAACAAACTAGTCACATAATAAAGGGGATTTAGGAACTTAAGATCTAATGGAAGACAGAGTGAACCCACCGGCTATATAATCACAAGACTATCAGTTTTCAGGACCTACTAATGAAAGTGAACGCAGAAGCCTCCTGAAGAGCAGTTTACATTGGTATCTTCATCTATTTGACCACTGTTCTACGTCACTTATGTTCTTGAGGCGTCGCTTCACAGGCCGAGTGATTTCTAGTTGAAATGTTTGGTCCTCGATTAGGAAGGTAAGGTAATGACAGATTATGCTCTAGCACCGGTCAATATAAGCGCAGTCATCACATTTTAAAAAAGATCACCAGGAACTGTATGGGGTCTTATGCAAAAAACGATGACAGCACGTAACCCCAGAGTTGCGTAAACTCATTTACTTGGTACTTAGGTGTGAGCCATTCTAAGTGTGAGGGCTACTGATACCAACCGGTTGCCCAAACCTAGGTGAGGTTCAAAGCTGCAGCTTAGTGGTGGAAAGCAAAACGCACTAAGCCAGTTCTTGACTACAGAAAAAGTACCCACTTATGATCGGAATTTGAGAATGATGTAAGTAGCGCGCAACTAGGTTAGGACAAGGCATCAGTTTTCTGTTAATGTACTAAAGATTCATAAGATACCGTTTGATTTCCATCATGGAGCGATTTACTTTTGATGTTACCCTCCGTCATTCCCTCATCAGTTTGATTTTGTGACGTGTGGTCGTCCTCATAATGATGAATTATTCATGGTATAAATAACCCACTAAATGATCATTAACAATTCAACTACACATGAAATATTCAAAAGGATATGTACAGTCGATCCCGAAAAAAACACTGGCCATTTTTGTTGTTGTTGAAAGTTGCTTATTATTTTGCTATCAATGTGAGTAGAGCTTGATGAATGTCAGATATTTAAACATCGTTACTTCAGATCATATCAGCTTGAATAAAGACGTATTTCTCGATAATATCGGCATGAACGCAACGATAGTTTCGTTTGTGTCGACAAGCATTGTAGATGGTACATTACACGGATAATGGCTTCAAACTTTACCACTGATCTGCTAATGATGATAATATTTGGAGCGACTACATAAGATTTGTGTCACAGGAGTTTCGCACTTCCAGAAGATCATTGCCTGGAAAGTCTACACAGGAATGGTTTTAGTCTTGATTAGAAATCTTGGCCACAGTTTCTGTGATGGTTTGTTAACCTTAATTACACTCCAGTCAAAAACATGTGCTACCGCAAGTAGTAGGTTAGTACACTACACATGAAACAACTCTCCTGAGGTGATAGTAGTGACAAATCCACTGCTTTGTGTAAGTTAGTTAACAATCTACATACGAGTCTTTTCACTTACACATAATAAAAATACAGTCACATAAGTCTTGGTTTGCGGAATAGCGAAAGTCTATTTTGTTTATTTCTTACTTATTTACTTGCGCCAGTTACCCCTCGTGGAGGAGCATAGGGCACACACTAGCATTCCCTATCCTACCCTGTCCTGGTCAATCCTTTCCAATTGTTATTCATCCTTTTCATATCTGCTTCTGTTTCCTGGCGTAATGTGTTCTTTGGCCTTCCTCTTTTCCGCTTCCCTTCTGGATTCCAAGTTAGGAATTGCCTCGTGATGTTTATTTCCTAATAAGCCTCCAATCTGTTTGATATTAAGGAGCTTGGTAATTCTGAACAAAAGTTTACACCTATATAAGCACCAAGCCTAGTTTACGACAATTCTATGAGGTTATTAAAACCTTACGTAACTAGAGTTTTGAGAGTTTGTCCAACCCTCGGCGAATAGTAAAAATAATAACATTTACACAAGATTATGTCAAAAAGTGGCTATGAACTTGGGAGACTGTAATCAATAAATTGAACATAACTTAAGAAGAGTAAACCGTATAATAAAAATATTCTATAGGTGAAAATGAAGCTTATAATGATGAATATAGATACACATAATCTAATTACTGAATAGTTATACGATAAGAATATGCGTATAGTATTAGTCAATAAATAGTCCTCAGAAGTTATCCATAGTTTAATCTTCACCAGGATATAACAAATACTTATACTATTTATATTTCTAGTATTATTACAACGTTTGCTGCTACTGATATCAATTCAGACAGAAGTAATACAAAGAATATTCCTTATTACTACTTATACTGCTACTACTAATACAACCACTAATACTAAGAAAATCTCTACTTCTGCTACTATTGTTACTATTACTACCTCTAATATTATCGATTCGACGAATGCTATTACTGCTTCTATTTATAAAACGAATACTACTACTGATACTACTTTTAGGTGGAGCTTTATCATCTGAGCCGGATGGTTTGGTCTTGGAACTTACATTGTTCTTCTGAACAAAATCATCTGCACAAACTTCAAGTATAAGCGAACTGTTCGGATTTCTACATATATTACTCACGGCTTGTCTTGTAGACCTCGATCTTAATTGGTTACTGTTGACCTTTAATCTGTCGCTGTTTACATTTTTATTTTGATTGCATCTCCCATTAATTTGATTTTTAGTCCTATATTTGTCCATAATTTTCCTGATTGGTTGATAATCTGGGTCGATTTCAATGTGTTTATTGATTACTGATGGACCTGAGTACCAAGCTTCTAAAAATTCTCTGGTGTTTTTAGAATTGACTCCATCCAAGATCTCAACATTTTTTCGGTCGAATGTATGTCAGCAGTTGTCCAGAAGCATTGATATATCCGATGATTTGTCGTGGCGTCTGACCGCTAATCGGTGTTCGTGCAGGCGAAGATGAAGGAGGCGTCCACTTTGTTCGATGTAGTGTTTTTCGCAGTTGGAACAATCTATTTTGTAGATGATATTCGGTTTTTCTCCCTTTGTCATTTCATCATTTGGTTTGTATAGGACTGATTGAAGTGATTTTGCTGGTTTATGTGCTACACCTATTCCAAACTTCGTCAATAATCTCGTAATTTCTGACATGTATTTTATATATGGTAGAATGATCCGTTTGTTGGTTTCTGTACTTGATTTTGTTTCTACTGATGCGTCTGGTTGATATTTCTTGATGAAGCTCATTTGGTAGCCGCTCTTGTGAAAGCTAGCCTTTAGACATTTTTCTCCACTTTTCCGCGCTCCAAGTATGTTGCAGTGTGTCCTTGCCCTCTTGAACAAACGTTGTACACAATTTTGTTGGTTCTTGGGTTGTTGCTATATATATGGTGATAGTTTGCTGTTTGGCTCTTGTTCCATTGTGAATTTTATGTTACCGAAGATGTCGTTAATCAGATAGTATATGTTTTCCAGCTCGTCCTTTTTGGTGATGACGAATGTGTCGTCCACATAACGAATCCAGAGTTTTGGCTTGATCACTAGTAAGATAGAGGCTTCCAGTCTCTGCATCACTACTTCAGCAGTAAGTCCTGATATTGGTGATCCCATCAGTGTTCCTTTAATTCGTTCGTGAGTTTTGTTGTTGAATTGGATGTATGTTGTTTAGCATAAGTCGATGAGTTCTGGTAAGTTTTGACTTTAAAGCTTCATGTATTTCGGTAGATTCGGGTCAATATTCGTAAAATTTCTCTTAACAAATTGCATATTGTTGTTCCGGGGAGTGCTACTATTGGACGTAGCGAAATGTTTGGCTTATGTATTTTCACCCTACCGTAGAATCGAGAGAGTGGTGGTTCATTAGATTTCATTTTCTATGGATCTTGCATTATTATTTGTCCTGTTTTGACAAGCTTGTCCTTGAGATTTGGTTGTCTAATCTTTTGACTGGATTTATGTTCGTTGGTTTGCATACGCTTTTATATTCGAGCAGTTTCTTTACTTTCCAGATTTATTCTTCCTTATTCATAATTATTTTAGTGTGTCCTCTGTCCACTGGAACTACAACAATATCTTCTCTAGTTTTGATTTCCTTGAAGGATTTTTGTTCTTGTGAGGTCAGCTGGGTGTTGACTTTCTTCCGTCAAGTGAGAGGTACTTTGGTTTATCTTATTTCCTGTAGAGTTTCTTCATTTATTCCGGCAGCTTTAAGTGACGACTCTGGTGCGGCGAAGAAGTCTAGTTTGGAGGTGTCACTTATATTGTAGTTCAATCCTTTTAGGAGCAAGTGTTCTTCTATGCTTTTCAAAGGTTGCTTTGACAAGTTGACCACTTAGTTGTTTGTGTTTTCTCCCATCTGCAGTTTTGAAATCTTGATTAGTTCTTTCTAAAGGGTGTTTCATTTTCGTCCTCTGTGTTGTCTGTCTGATACCTTGATCGCTGTTGTCAAGATTGCTAAATGTTCTTATGTGAGTATCCTATCTAGTTTCCTCTTTTGGTCATCCATGACGTGTTGGTATATGTGGATCCTGTAGTATACATCAGTAATCATTAGATGTACGATTTCTCTTCCGCATTGATCATCTATTCCCCATCCCATTGGGTAATTTGTTGGAGGTCTGTATCTTACACTTGTTGGCAGAAAATACTGATGAGGACACTCGTTCCTGAGCAGAAACCTGCCTTTTGGTCAAATGTGCTGTTTGTATAAACTAATGATTCCTTTGTACTTGATGACTTCCTAATTTCTAATTCCAAACACACTACTTTCGTTTGTGCTCACTTAGTCCGATCTGGCTTTAATTGTGTTATTTCTGGGATTCCTCGTCCATATAATGATTCAAATAATTCTAATTATCATACAAGATTCTCCCATTTTCGAACAAAGAGAACCATGTTACGCACATATGATTTTGAGACGGTGGAGAAGACTTGTAGTTCAGATGATTGATTTAGGTGGAGTTTTTTTTCTCTGAGCTGAGTGGCTTAGTCGTGGAGCATATATTATTCTTCTGTACAACATCATCAGCAAAAACTTCAGCTAGAAGTGAGACGTTCGAATTTCGCCACATATGACTTACAGCTCCACGACCGAACCCTCCAGCTCAGAGTACGAAACTCCATCAAAATCATTCACCACTATTAATAATAAAAGTATAGCTAGCGCAGATACTTCGTTTACCTCTATTAAAATTTCTTTAACTAATAACTCTACTAGTACGAATATTACGATTGATACTGTGGTGTGGGCCACTTATATCGACATAAGTAGTATATATTGTGAGTCAGGATTAGAATATCTGGCAGCAGAAGATTGAGAAGATCGAGAAGGGAAGAACAGAAACAGAAAGCAATTGGTGTGGAAATTCAGAAACAATGAAGCCTGAGAAAATGAATGAACATTTCGCAAATGAAGTATCAGAGTATGGTTTTTCTATTTTATCAAGCAACTTTGCAATTTGTACGTGATCGGTTGTCCTCACCTGTGTTCTCATTCACTACAGTACTATTACCGCCAATACTATTGAAATTACCACTACCACTACGATTAATACTACTGCTACGACCAATATTACTAGAATAACTAGTACTATTACCGATACTACTGCTGTCACTATTATTACAACAAATAATATGAAAACCCATAAAACTTATACTACTATTAAGTTTACTACTAGGACTACTACTTAGTCTTCTTCTTTTACTATTATTCTAACATTCGCGAAAATACTACTGTTACAATTATTAGTACTATTATTAGCAATACTAAAATTACTTCAGCTTCTGCTCCTACTAACAGTAGTATAATGTCAACTACCAATTCTAATACTACGGTTGCCAATAATAAAATTATTAGTGGTCATAATACTACTATTAGTACCACGACTTTTACCAATATCAATTATACTAATACTACTGTAGTGAACAGAACAGCGGTTGGGACAATCGAATGTATTTAAACAAAGATTACAGACTATCTGAGTAAATTCTAATAACCAAACAATGAACAGTCAATTTGCAAATTAACAACCAATTGTTTCAATCTTCACTGTTTCTTCTCTAATTCCATTGCTCATGCATTTTCCAAACGATTGCGCTTCATTTCAGTTCTTTGCTCATCGGTCTTCTGCCAAAATACATTCTATGTCTGACCAACACCATATACTACTTATATGGATATAAGTAGACCACACCACACTACTACTAATGACAATGTGGAAACTGGCTGGCACTGAAATCGCTTATTTTTATTTTATTATTATTTCTGTTGTTGTGATCTTTAAATCTAGGCACTTGATAAGTTAATCACACACCCTAATATGACATATTTCTTCAGTCGATGAAATAACCGATGTTTATTGTGCACAAGCATTGGATGAAAGAACAAAGCATCTAGGAGCAATATAAAAAATGTGCTGCAGTTGGATGACCTCACGGACCTAATGCGATTCCCATAGTATAATTATGATTAGAATGTGAAGTAACATATTACAAATTAGTGAACAACTTATTGACTTCATATACACAAAAAATGAAAGGTATCTTGCAATGACACACCACTTTGGTTCAGCTGCATGTAAAATTTTATCTGATTTAATCTGCATGGAGTGGCTCAGTCTTTCCGGCGCGGTTATTCTTGTGTAACCCATAACTTTCCAAGTTATATATATTACTCTATCCCAGCTAAAATTTGTTATTCTTAGGGGCTAAACATCGTATTGCTGATAGACATGATACAACGAGTCAGTGTAGATGTGACTTCCACGTAAGATCTTATAGATTAGGTCGTTACATGATGACAAATCCAAAATTTCGGGATTAGGTCTATTACCAGGGTAGCACTAATATCCGAAATTGACCATAATTCCACATACTCACCGCACCTGACACTAATGTTAATCAATGCTCCATCTGTACAAGACAAAACGACTCACCTACGCACAATCCTAAACAATCCTTCACATATTTTGGTAACAGTAGGTTGGTTTACCTCCGATGTCGCAGATGTATACTTTCAATTAGACACGTGTGAACTTTTCCTCTGTGATTGGGTCAATAAAAACGGAGAAAGTTGTCTTATATATACATCTAAAAATATGAGAGCGGAAATCTACAGCAATGCAGTCCCCAGCAAACTCTCTGATTCTACATGTCTTGCTGCACTCGCTCACGAAATGGTCAGAAGTTTATATCATGACAGTCGGCGAGTTATCTGATTTGTTTAGCTGTTTCGAAGTTCCAGAGACCTTGGTGACCGACGATGACTCTCGATTCACCTCGAAGTCATTCAATTACTTATGTAGTATCAATATAATTAATACATTTACGCTCTCCACCCTATCACTCGCAATCGAATGGACAAGCAGAACGCTTTGTTGAAACATCTTAAAAAGCATTACTGAAAGGGCGAGATGGAAGAACAATTTAGGTAATCACAAAATTCTTAACAGATCATAGAACGACTCCCAACCCTACTGTCCTTGGTGGACGTCCCCTGCCGAAGTCATATTTCGAAGAAATATTAGGGTTATTTTCAATATCATGTTGGCACTTTAAACAGTGGATGGATGCAGACGAAATCAGAATATCCAAAATGTTAGTGAGAGTGATAAAGTGATCGTCAAGTCATAGCTTGGGACAAACCGATAGGAACCTGGAGTTATTGGAAATAGAGTCACGAAACGTCAGAAAATCTTATTTTTCTACTCATTGGGATATTACAAATATATTAATTTATTTATAACAATCTACCCAATGCTCAATTTATTCAAAATTATCAATTCAAAACTTGGTAATGATACCTACAGAATAAGAAACGTTTTATACAAAGTGCGTAGGACGTTTACAACGTAGATTAGACACATGGACAAAATCCATAAAGAAAAAAGGACAATGAACATGATAGATAGGCAGGTGGGTCTTCCCCCGCAGATAATCACAGGTACTCCAATGGTAGGAACTTCCAAGGACATAATGAAGAACAATAGGATGAAAGTTTAAGGTCGGAGAACGGTCAGGAAGTCACTTAAAGTCAGTCATCAAACTCCGAGTAGACCCTAAGGTCTTAATTTTTAAAAGTGAAAAGATGTTGGGGAGATTCAAAGTATTCCTCGAGCAAGTTTATAGGAACCGTGGAAACAGTGGGAAACATTTTATTCAGTCAGCGTTGAAAAAAAGTTTCTCTGTAACATCTAGAATATGAAGGGTCAGGCGTCATATTTCTCATTGGATGATCATCTATTCTGCTACTATGTACAGTGCGGTTCCAGAACCTTCCGGGAGACCAAGGCCATCTGATTTGCTATAGACACCCTCGATATTACGTACATAAAATAACCTTGGAGCAAAGAGTTCTTTTCACATTTTGCTCGTTTTCTCTCGTGTTCGAGTTGTTGTATAGATTTGGCCCGGAGTTATAAGAAGAGCTTGGGAAACCGATTCAATTGTTAAGGTAGAAGACTTATCAATGATTTAAATCCCAGGCATTAATTCTAATCAATAATTTACTGGTATAAATTTCAAGTTTTTCAATTTACTAGTCTGGAGACAATTATCAACAAAACTTTGAAATTTAAGCTTCATGTCTAAATTATAACTCATTTTCGACAGTCAATTGAAATATAAGCGAACTAAACATTGTAGTCCTAAATAACAATGGGAAGATACAAAGAAACAACATCAAGTGAAGTAAGAATCGGTTATCTAAAATACAACAAATATATTTTGTTTTATTCTCACTTCTACCTACATTTCGCGTGACATTTTATACTTGAAAGGATTGTCAACTAACGTCTTCCTGATGGCAGTTTATGATCTAGTTTTTATATGATACAAAGGTCTGTGTAAGAAAAGTGCTTTTTTTTAATTTTCGGTTCGTAACTGGGGTACTTTCAGTGAAATATCAAGTTGAAGACCAAAAAAAATCAATTAAACATAAAAAAAATTCCAGTTAGATTGAACGCACTCTTCTTTATGAATTGATCCCAGACAGGCATTGGGAACCAAATGGAGCACTGGTCTATTTGCTTTGTATCAATTTGAGACTGTCCAAAAGTGGGTAGTACTCACAATGACGAAATAAGATTGAGGCCACAACTAAAGGTTTTCGTAGTATATTTATACTTGTGAACTTAGTTAACAATGACAGATGGGCACAATTTATAAAAATATTTATCTCAATGTACATTAAAGGTTAACTACGTCTGTAGCTATTCTAGGGCTACTGCCTGTCCCGAACCCACACAAAGGAGGAGGGGTGGGCATCGAGTTGAGAAACCCATCCCGTAGAAAACAACCTTGCTTAAAAATGCTAACCAGATTAAAAAATTAAACCATTTAAACCCTGACATCCGAGTTGAAGGAACAATTATGACACATTATGATGAAGGTCAAGATTCTTTGGAAGTTATGAGGCCAGTGCTCGTTCTAACAACTGGAGCAACAAGTTTTATAGGTACATGGAATATCCGAACAATGTAGGAGAATGAGAGGACCAGTCAGATAGCGACGGAAACGCGGAGATACAAATTGGCGGTTTTTGGAATCAGCAAAACCCATTGGACACAAACAGGATAGCAAAGGCTAGATACGGGAAAGATGCCACAGTACTCTGATCACCAAGAAGAAAATGGCTAGCAAATTCAAGGAGTTGCTCTGGTGTTGTACAAAGAAGCACAAAAATCACTTATAAGATGGAAATCTCATGGATCCAGGATCATCAAAGCATCATCCAAAATAAAGAAGGAGGGAATTACAACGAATATTATCCAATGTTATGCACTCACCAATGATAGCAATGACAAAGATAATGATCAATTTTACAATAGTCTGCAGTCAATCACAGCGACGTGTGCAGAAAAGGATCTGACCATCCTGATAGGATAATTTATCGACAAGGTCGGAATAGACAATAACGGTTATGAATATATCATGAGACGACACGGACTGACTAGGAGAAAGGAACGGAAACGAGGAGACACTTACAAATATATGTGCATTCAACAAACTGGTTATAGGTGCCACAATATTACAACACAATCGCATACACAAAGCTACATGGATCTCACCAGACCACAACACAGAGGACCAGATAAATCATATTTATATCAGTAAACCATTCCGAAGAGCAATGGAAGATGTGAGAACCAGGATTGGAGCTGACATAGCCTCAAATCACTACTAGCTGGTTGTTGACAAGATGAAACTGAAGCTAAAGAAGCATTGGACAACTAGACAAACAGCATTACAAAGGTTCAATATACCCTTACCTGGACATACTGACAAACTCAACCAATTCAAGATCACTCTCAACAACCCGTTTCAAACCTTACAGGATCTACTGAAAGAACAAGAAACTACGATGGTAGACAAACTGGAAAGGGATCAAAGAAGCACTAACTTCAACATGTCAGGAGGTAATGGGCCGCAACAAGCATCATCGTCATTCGGAATGGATCTCTATGGAAACCGTGGACGAGATTCAGGAAAGTGAAAACAAGAAGACAGCGACTAACAACAGCCGAATAAGAATAGAGGAATTTAAGGCACAAGATGAATGCACAGAAGCAAACAAGTAAGTGAAGGGGAGCATTAGAGACGACAAACAGAAATACGTAGAAGACCTAACGACCACAGTGGAAAAGCGACGAGAAGGAAATATCAAACAACTAAATGACACGACGAAGAAACTGACAGGGAAATATAGTAAACCAGAGAGACCAGTCAAGGATAGAGGAACAGATGAGTGGAACACTTCAAAGGACTCTTGAATAGACCAGTTCCACTGAATCAACAGGACATCGAAGCAGCACCTACAGACATTCCTATAGATGTCACTCCACTAACGACCGAAGAGATCAGGATGGCCACCAGACAAAGCAAGAGTAGTAAAGCAGCAGCACCTGACAGTATATCAACCGAAGCATTTAAGTCAAACACAGAAGTAACTGCAAACATGCTTCACATTCCATTCACGAAGACTTGGGAAGAGGAATAAGTCCCTACGGGCTGGAAAGAAGGACACCTCATCAAGATACCAAAAGAGGAGATCAGAGAAAATGTGAGAACTATAGAGGAACCACACTACTATCAGTATCAGGAAAAGTTTTCAAGAGAATGTCTGTGAGCCAGATGATAGACTCAGTAGACGCCCAACTTCGAGATTGACAGACCAGATTCCTTGAGGATTGGTCGTACACAGACCGAATTGCGACATTACGGTTCATTGTTGCACAATCGATTGAATGGAATTCGTCACCATACATCAACTTCATTGACTATGAGTAGGCGTTTGACAGTGTGTACCGGAGAACATTATGGAAACTTCTTCGACACTATGTAGTTTCTCAGAAGATTGTCAACATTATCCAGAACTCATACGACGGACTACACTGCAAAGTGGTGCATGGAGAACAGCTGACAGATGCATTCCAAGTAAGGACCGGAGTCAGACAAGACTGCCTACTCTTCCCCCTTTCTCTTTCTTCTGGTGCCTATGCTCTTCCATGAGGGGTAACTGGCGTAAGTAAGTAGTAAGTCCTCTATAGTTCTCACATTTTCTCTGATCTCCTCTTTTGGTATCTTGATGAGGTGTCCTTCTTTCCAGCCCGTAGGGACTTATTCCTCTTCCCAAGTCTTCGTGAATGGAATGTGAAGCATGTTTGCAGTTACTTCTGTGTTTGACTTTAGAACTTCAGCTGTTTCTCTTCTCTGGCTCTGCTGGTCTCAAGCCTGGGTTAAGGGTGAGAGTTGAACATCGTGTCATCATCATGATCTCGTAGAAAACAGCGTTGCTAAATAAAAATCTAACTGGAATAACGTTACTACTACTTATGGAAACATTATTTTGAATTAGAGAAGTCTGCGAAACTCTTCATCGATGAAGTACACAAAAGTTAACGTAAAATATTGTTGAGTTTGCCATTTACCTTCCAAAAACTCAATTAAAATGTCATACTTTTCAACCAATGTTTAAAATGCTCATAATACAAAAATAGTTTTCAAAATACTACACAACATTATTAATGTTAACTAATATAGTCAATTGTAAGCAAAGATGGATAGTGGCTAGCAGTGGAATCCAGGAAGCGCGTTTCGTCCTATTTGGGACTGGTCAGCTGAATGTACCTGCATCTCAGAGTTGATGTTCACTCTGTGACTCGAAGCCAATGCCTTTTGCTTCAAACGCCATCGCGTTATCCACTCAGTCCCAGAGTGAAACATAGATGGGAAGATTCAAACAAGTAATACTAAGTGATTTTAATATAGTGCATGTTTCAGGTAACTAATCAATTAATAATACTTATTGTTACGTAATAACTAATTTGACAAAATTTAGCAACGTGTGTTAATTTACCATGTATCCACTTACCGTCTAATAATTTTTTTTATCTCTAGAGGTAGAGAAAATATACAATCAAGTTCAAAATAATAACTTATTACCTACTATGACAAATGTATTATTACTTAAGATATAATTATATTACAGAATAATTATTATTTAATCAATTTCTTGGCTGGTACCCTATAAAATAAAAACATGTGTAAATTAGAGTTTATAAAAGTAATATAAGAAGATTTTAGTTAAATATGCGTATTTGGTCTTGTACTTAAACTGAACAAGTTTCTGATTTCTCAGATGCTACACAATTTGATTGTTTACAGTATCGAAAACTTATCATAATGTATAATGTAAACTTGCGGATCACCAACATAGATGATCACTGTCGAATGATTGGGGGCCTAATTGATTTAGACGGTAATAGCGTAACCAACAGATAACTTTGAAGTCACACCTCGCGGTAAATGTCTAACGCGGATTACCCCTTCGTCGTATCAAAGTACTATGGCTGCCTTGAAGACTGTATAACACAAAGGACGTTATCACAGAAATGTATTAGTAAAAGCAAATACAATGGAGAAGTTGCGACCACCACTGTATGGGCCAGTCTATGGCGTGCAATTAACTAATGCGCATCGGTTGTCCTTGACCTTGATGTTCATCGATAAACTGTCCAACATTCAATTACCCAACTGCAGGATGATTTGGCTAGGGCTCAGTGACATTTCACTAACCCTAAAAACTCAATGCTAGTTATCTTACCTTAAACTGTTACTTTAAATTTATTCTTTTGTATTTCATTACGTCAAGTTGTCTGAACAACCTTTGCCGAACATTTATACTCATTTTTTTCGTTTATATCTGTCATTCAGTAAATTGAATAAGTCATTAACTATAAATAATAATCCTTTGAATGATCCTACTAACTATCTGTTCTAATTACTTTCATGTCTAAATTTTGTTAAAATTGTTTAGTACATATATGCCTAACTTTGATGAGTTTAAAATTAGAAACGGCTTGCAATGTTATGCAAACACATACAATAACTTGCAATTCTAGTGGAGTATAGTACAATAATCATACTATTCTTGAAGTGTTAGTTTTTTCTATTCTGCATGGTGAATGTTGATTGCTTTTAGTCAAGCAAAGCATTTTTATTTGAATTGGAGCCGTTGCTGTCAGTTGCAATAAAGTATGTTCATATTTTACTGATGGAAATATATTGGCATGAAAGTTTGTTCACACTTCACTTGGTATGAATGTATGTAACAAAGTGGAACTGTTTAACAATATCAACTGTCCGTAAGTGTATGTTATCAGAAATCCCTGGCCTGCACATCAAGCTCCGACATTTTAATGTTTCTCATAGTTTAATTTCTCTGAGGGGAAGTTCACTACGAGTTCGCCTCATTAGTGTTCAACACATCCTGATGAACAGTTTATAATTAGTTTGTATGAAACATTGATTAAAGATGTATGACTTGATTTGACTGGTTTTTAGTTAATAATTTCAAAAATTACTTTTCAGTCCCATGACTATTTAATTACCACGGTGAAATGAAAAATAAAAACTTGTCTTAACACGCTTTTCATGGTGTGCTTTGATTGAATAGTTGTTCACAAAAATACAACAGTTATTCTAAAATAGCTTAACGTTGTTAAAAAGTATGTGTAAAGCTCAAGCTGAATAGAAAACTAACAAGTTTGAACTATAGACATTCTAGGCTTTCGAAGCTAACGTCGGCTGTCATACAGAGTTGGGTTTAGCATAACCTGTAACATTAATTAAAAAGTAAGCAAAAATGTTTAACGATATCAGTGTTCTTTTTTTTTACCTGGTAGACTGCTTATATAAAATAACTAAAAATCTTTCAATTCGGATTCATTGAATTAAATTCTCTCCTCAAATAGATGGCATAAATTACTATTTCAGAAGTCTATTAGATAGTAGAGATTTAAAAAAAATCGAGTTTGGAGAGTTGAATTGAGTATCTACGTTGAATTATTTACCTGCTAAGATATGGTAGATGTTTTGTAGCCATACATATTGATACTTGCGTTCATAAAGATGCTGTAAGTAATATGCTGTATATTATATATCAAATGTAAATATCAAAATCATTCAAAAGCTGTTCTGTTCAGTTTTTCTTACTTAATTTTTTTGAATCTAACAACCAGGATTATGCAAAGAGTTCAGGACTTGTTTTACACACAATTACAATGGTTACCACGTATTTCAATATTTTATTGCTCTTTGCATTTTTTAAGTTCATTTAAAACATAATATATGCTGACCAGTCCTATAGTGTTATTACTTCTGCGAGTAAATTTTGAATTATCTTGTCTAAAAATAAATCTTATTCTTTTTCTAGTTCAGATGTATGAATGTAATTTGGAGCGCTGTTGCTTACGTATCTTCAGGAGCGGAAGACCTGTATAAAATATAGAAGTAGAGCTCGTTTTTAAGATGTGTGAAAATGTCGATCCTCAAATAAACCCTACTTCTATAGACATGAAATTACGAAAGAATTAGCATTAAACTTAGGCCGAATATATAGAGAAAAGGGATCGCGGTTAGTAGCGAAATTGAGGATACTCATTTCGTCCTATTTTGGACTGATCTACTGATTTACCTGCATCCACTTTTAATATTCACTCTCGGATTTGAATCTAGTGTCTTTCGCCTCAAAAGCCCAAAGCACTAACCACTCAAACATTTACTAATAATGACATCAAGTCAAATGGTCATTTTATAGTTTTATTCAGCGGTCATTTGATGGTGTATGCTATTTATGCTGGCAGGTATAAGTAGTATGTAGTAACAATCGAAAGTGGAATAGCTGTCAGAAGAACATTTAGTTAAAGAGAACAGGAAAAAAAAATAGAGAGAATTCGGAATGACAACAGAACTGAAAAAATTCATGAAGCCTGTAAAGGACAACTGAAGGAAAATGTGGAAATATTGTATTCAATGTATGGTTTTCATATTTTATGAAGACGCTTTGTAGTTTTGCATTAAACAATAAATTGATTTTTCCCCACCTGAACTCTCGGTCACTACAATTTCACTAAACTGTTTTATCAAATTTTAACGTATTTATTTTTGTGGATGAATTCAAATTCAAAATGATTAAGTAGATGACCTGTCTTCCGACTGAACGTTTGAATCGGTTTCTTAATCTCTGCTATTAACTTCAGGCTAAATCTATACGACAAATTGAACACGACAGAAAAGACAGGAAATGTGTAAAGAACGCTTTACTCCAATGTTCATTTATGTACAGAAAATCGAGAGTATTTATAACATTTCAGATGGTCTAAGGCTTCCGAAAGGTTATGGAACCACACAGAACATAGTCGCAGGATAGGTGGTAATCCAATCAAAAATGTGACACTTGACTCTACACTTTCTAGATGTTTCTGAGAAACTCCTATTGGATGTTGATTAGATAAAACGTATCCCAGCGTTTTCATGATCCCTCTGGGCTATTTTAACGGAATCTTCTTCAAAATAAAAGAGTAATTCTATCTATCTGACAGCTTAATAACTTTTATAAAAATAAAACAAATCTTCATAGAAAATTATAACAAAATGGTGAGACAAATACATTTTCGTCAATATGATCATACGTTTCAAATATGTTTGTTCTATACTTTTGTAGTGTGTTTTTGCATCCAAACATCTTTTTTCATGTCATTGTTTGTTGAGAAAGATAAAAGCCAAATTAAATAATCATTGAGATTTGTACATTTATAATCAGTTCAGTTTAGTTACACAATGACAGAGAAGTACACTGATGACTCGGATACTCATTACTAAGATTTCACTATAAGTATGTTTATTCAAAAGTCTGTTTAATTCTAAATTAGTTTAATTATGAAAAACGATTTTGATTTCTATGACCATTATTTGGTTCATTTAAGGTTATATCAATTTGTGTTCTGTCCGGTAAGCAATTAATTCTGTATTTGTACAGTTTATATATTTATCAGTACGAATTGTATTAAGAACTATACATCTTAGTATCATGTGTATCTAATGAGACAAAACAATTTAGTAACCATTTATTTTTCAATGATTCTCCAACAATTATCAATTTATGTAAAGAAAAGAAAAGGAAAGTAAATGTTTTCGACTTGTGTAAAGCATTAGAACACTTTTTGTGTTGTTTTGTAAATCATTAATTCACTTAGTATTGTTAGTTTGAATCTTCCCATTGATTTTTAGGACTGCAACTGATAAGTCTCAGTAGCTCAGTGGATAACGCGATGGTGTTTGAAGCAAAAGGCACTGGCTTCGATTCACAGAGTGAACATCAACTCTGAGATGCAGGTACATTCAGCTGACCAGTCCCAAATAGGACGAAACGCGCTTCCTGGATTCCACTGCTAGCCACTATCCATCTTTGCTTACAAATTATTAATTCATTGAAATATACAAACTAATAATAGTATTATATCTCAAATGTGAATGTTCAACTTATAGATTCTGTGATAAAAAGTATTTGGTTCATTTGCTAAAATACTTGGATATTACTTATATCAAATACTTTTAATATATTAGTTGTAACTATTGTTCATTGTTTGAATAAACATTTAAACCCGTATTTTTATGATTACAATATAGGAGTTTCTGACATATATGTTGTTATTTACTCTATATCTTTTGAGATATAGATATAATGTATGACCAAGAGCTTGATTTATTTCAGTATATCCTGAAATTATAAACTGATATAGATGATTAGCAGAAATGAAAAGTGAGATTTTTCATGTTTCCAACTAGATATAATGTTTAGTTATATTTATACTAAAATTAAATAAGAAATTATTAACATATTGTTATAAAGTCAGTCCGATAATATCCTTACAAGAGAGTAAAATATAAAGGTAGACTATGTAGAAAAAAAGTTGGATGAATATACATTTTTAAATATTTATTGATTGATTTTAATGTTGGACAGGTTATATGTGATCGATTATTCTGTAGACATACTCCACGTACGGTAACTTGTTTGATCTTATGCCCGTATATATATATATATATATATATATATATGGATGGATGGATATATACATTAAAAGTTATTTAGGAAAAACATGATATCGTTATTTACCAATTATTTATCGTTTCATTAAAGAAACAAACAATATGTTTCATGGAAGAATATCGAGGATAAGAATAACATAATTTAAACACAACAACATATTTCATGATAAAACGATTTCCTAGTTCTTGTAGTTAAGAGTAAAATAAGATGCGTTAGGCAAAGCTCATATTAATAATAAATATTTTAGCATGAATTCACAATGTCGTTTAATATCATCGAGTTATATCTTTCCTGTAGAATTATTTACCTTACAACTCCAACGATTTATAATTTTGCTAAATAATTTCTATGTTAAATTAATTTTTTCTGTGTTTGAATCATATTCTACGTCCTGAAGTTCCTACCCTCAAAACTGAATACTTATAAATTTTAATGAGGCTATACTTAAAGGTTACTAAAATAAATACAGCAGTTTTCAACCTTGAAGTAAATACTAACGTTTTCGATATTTTCTGATCCCCTTTTAAATGATTAACATTGAGTACTTGTTTTGTGGTGTGGTCTACTTATATCCATATAAGTAGTATATAGTGTGGGTCAGACATAGAATGTATTTTGGCAGAAGACCGATGAGCAAAGAACTGAAATGAAGCGCAATCGTTTGGGAAATACATGAGCAATGGAATAAGAGAAGAAACAGTGAAGATTGAAACAATTGGTTGTTAATTTGCAAATTGACTGTTCATTGTTTGGTTATTAGAATTTACTCAGATAGTCTGTAATTTTTGCTTATATGGGTCATACAAATTTTTAGGTTAACTGTGTCAAAAGTAAGTTACGAAATTGTGTCAATTAAAATGGAAAATCGTCCAAGCATTAAGATGCTTCATTTCTTTATCTGTATGTTATCCAATGTAGCACAGTAAAATGTATTACGTATCAGACTACTTACGTGGTCGCCAATTATGATCCACTGATATGAAGAAATATAGTGTATTTCTGAAAAGATATTATCGAAATGTCAACATTCGACAATAATTTAGAGAATGTTTTATAATTCCGTCACTCTCCGGTTCACATACATAAAATTAAACTTTTAGTTCAAAAAAAGCGACTATTTTACAAGTACCTTTCTAAATAAATTTGATTTCTATTTATTTTTAAATGTCATCTTAGAAAAATCCAGCATTTAACCATACCTTATTAAATGAAATTTCACAATGGAATGAAAGCATTAACTGTGATATATTCATACTGAAGTCTAAATTTTTTTTCAGTGAAACTGTCGAACAAAAATCTTTTCTTAGGATTCTTAATCAATGATAATTTGTTTCTAAAACAAAATGAACTGTAATAAAGGGATAAAAAGGTTATCATATAATAAGGATGAGATCCCTTAATAAGTGGAAGATAATTTTGTTTTACGTCATTATCACTACCCACAAAAAGCATTTGCATCATACTTACATTAACTATATTGCAGTTAGATTTTCTTAACTATGGTTAAATGTTTTCAAAATATGGCTAATACTACGTAATAGCGAATTAAATTAAATATTGGTTGATTAGTAAAGCAGCGCATCCTTTGTCAATTCAATGGTGTAGTATTGAAATATTTCGTATTCGTTCTGAAATAACCTATCGTTAAAAAGATAATTTATTTACTTATACAGTGGATGTTATCACAGAAACATCAATATGCTTTGATGTGTTCAAGTTTAAATACTTAGAAAACATAAGAATGTGAAAGCTATTCACTTATATGAATATCTGTAGTTCTATTTTTATAATTTTTGCTATTCATTTTAGAACAGAACATTCACTATCCTATCAAATTGTTCCAATTAGTTGTTTAACATTTATAAGCCATGACTAACCTTGATAAAATAAAACGTCATGTTAAAATGGATTCGATTTAAGTTTATAAGTTTTATGTAGATTATGACACAGATCCAACCATACAACATGCGTGTTGCGATAAATATTTATCATAAATCTTTCTTCTTAACCTTAAAAATGAATTAAAAAGTTAGATGAAACCTACAAATATTAGAAAAACTGGTTTAATGGATGATAATCATATTCAACATTTACCTGGGACCTTACAGAGAAAACGTGTCATCAGTGTTCAATATCTCTTAGCCTTGAATAAGAAGATGAAGAATGGTTGTCTTTTTTACTAAACCTTTGTTGTAACTAAAGCAAGAATCAAAATGACAATCTGAAAGATTTGATTAAAATCTATAGGATTGTATGTTTTCATAATGGTTTAAAACTAGACTACCCTGTGGAATAAACGCAAAATGAATTATCAGTGTCAGGGTGTGGAGACTGTTGAGGTTTGGTGACGATCGTGAATAGATCAATGTGTGATTACTATTGAAAACCTGGAGGCACTGGAGGGCTGTTTCGTCCCTCTATGGCATACCTCGACGATTTCGCATGCGGAATCCGAACTCAGGACCTTCAGTCTCGTGCGCGAACTCTTAACCCGTAGACACTTATTTATTAGCACTGATATTTACAAGGTGATTTGAGAATATGCTATTTTCAGAATGTCCTAAAAAATAACACTGAATAGATTAAATTTCAGCTGACGTTTGTAAAACGTTTTTGAAAAAATTAAATATTGTAACTATTTATATATTATTTGTCAGGGATCTCTTTAAGCTTTATTTCCTGACTCATGTCGACATAAATCAAAGTCCTAAGGGTCTTAAAAAGCTCACTTCATAAGATATCTTAAATCCCTAAATGAATAGTCAGTTTATTAGTTTATTTACGTATATGAAGTTGTTATATCCCGATGAGAATAATGAATGATAAACTGTTAGGATCTATTTATGGCCTAATACTATACATATATTTTTATTGCATAATTGTTAACTAACTAGACAATTCGTATTCCTGTCCCTCTTATTATAAAATTTACTTTGACCTACGAAATATTATTATACGATTTACCATTCTTGAGTTATGCCCTGTCTATCATTTACTATCTCCCTTATTCACAGCCACATTTGGCTAAATCGTGTACAAATGTTGTTTCCTATTTTATAGTACGATGTAGTCTGTCTGGTTGGTATATAGACCCAGTATGTTTGAAATATATGGTTCATATTGCAGAGTCTGAGATTGATGTTCTGGACTTAACTGGCTGGGCTAGGCAGAAAACAGGACCGATAAGTCCTCTAGACTGCTCGCATGGGTTTTGTGTATCATTGGTCCGATCGATAAATCACTGCTCTCTAATTGACGGTATTATCACTCTAAACATTAACAGGGCACACAGGCTACAAGTAATAACAGAAGTAAATCACAGGGAAATTTGAGGGGAATAATTTTAGTCAGTGATAGTAAAGTTATGAAATTGGGTATTTAAAATCTGGTGAAAACTTCCTGCTGTCGCTATCGATTGGCCCTCCTCACTTATTGTTCTAGTGTGAAGCAAAGGACCATTTTGTGAACAATTTAACTTGGAAGATAAGTTTCGGTTTAAAATTCATGAGTATGTCTTGAAATAAAGCCATCGTGATCAAATCAATCCATTATCGCATTAGATATACGTTGTTTCGATTAGACCCTTTCAAAAACAATATAACTTAGAAAAATGGTGCTTAATTCATTTTCGAACAAAACTGTGAGGAGTCTGAGATATAACAGATATCCTAAGAAACTAGGGTCTAAAAAATCCTATTTCAGAGATACCGATAATGTAAAGCTCTTCAAAACTCCATTCAATAAAATAATATTGTAGTGTCCGAGAACTCAGGTGGGGAAAATCAATTTATTGTCTATTGCAAAATTACAAAGCGCCTTCATAAAATATGAAAACCATACAATGAATACAACATTTGCACATCTTCCTTCAGTTGTTTTTTTTACGTACTTCATGATTTTTCCAGTCCTGTTGTTATTCCAACCGCTCTCCACTTCCTTTCTTGTTCTCTTCAATTCAATGTTGTTCTGACAGGTATTCCTATTCTGATTGTTGCTACATACTACTTATATCTGTCAGCATGAGCGGCATGCGCCACACTTTTATACTTCAGTATTTAGGCCTTGAAGCATCGGTTTTAGGTTTCCAGTTTTATGTTAAAAAAAGAAGGACTTTCACATCATATGTCTCATCTCATTTATCAAAGATAGAATTATTTTAATATCAAATTACTTGTCTTTAGTAAATTAAAATTGTAAATGTAACTTGAAAACTTCAACTAGTTTAAAGAATAAGAAAAAAATAGTTGAATTTTTTGCATTTCTACTTAAAACAAATATACATTCATCTTTATTTTCTTATTTTTTTATCAACAGAAGTAACCGTCTCACTGAGAATATACAATTAGAAAATATGATGTAATGAAAAACGTCAATTACTGTCAACGTACACATTTTTTATTATTATATCATTAGGATTTTGTCTAGCTGGCTATGATAAATATAAGAAAAGGCATTTGAAAATTGAAATATGTGTTATTAGAGATTTCACTTAAAGCTTGTTTGAAGCCTCTAAGGTATAAAACTTGTATCACTGTCTATCTTAACTTTTATAAGGGCTTAACATCAATAAATGTCTGGTTAAAAATTTTCTTGTTGATTGCAATAATCGTTCAAATGATTTATTTCATAAAACTGATAAAAGCAAAAATGGAAAGCGGCTAACAGTGGAATCCAGGACGCGTGTTTCTTCGCATTTCGGAATTGTTAGACGGATGTACCTGCATCTCAGACGTCACATTCACTCTTAGATTCGGACCTAGTACCGTTCACTTCAAACGCCATCACGTTATCCACTTAGCTACTCAATTCTATTAGCCACTTACAGTGGAAACGTGCGTCCTGGACTCCACTGCTAGCCACTATCCATCTTTGCTTATAATGCTTGTGAATTAGGGCAATATTGAGGTAATAAGCACAGTATGCACATACGTGAATAACAGACTGATCATAATATCATCATATAATATTGTTATCAGTTTGTATATTTCAATGAATTAATAATTAGTAAGCAAAAATGGATAGTGGCTAGTATTGAATCCAGGAAGCGCGTTTCGTCCTATTTGGGACTGGTCAGCTGAATGTACCTGCATCTCAGAGTTGATGTTCACTCTGTGAATCGAAGCCAATGCCTTTTGCTTCAAACGCCATCACGTTATCCACTGAGCTACTGAGACTTATCAGTTGCAGTCCTAAACATCAGTGCTAAGATTCAAGTAAACAATATCAAGTGAATTTAAAAGAATAAAAGATTTTTTTAACGTTTAGTTGTAAGCAGGTTTACATAAAATAACTTCGTTTATTTCTGTACTTAACAGACGGTGAATATTCTTTTGACTTATTTAAACTTTGAATGAATTAGAGAAATAAAATGTTAATGTTCTCTTTTCTTGTTAATCTACTCTTTTCTTGTTTGATTAGTTTATGTGAAAAATATTAAATATTATTTTTCAGTTTCGTATAAGTCAAAAATATGAAGAAAGAACATGGCAAATCAATTACAAAATACAAAGTTTGGGAAGTAAACAAATTCATTTTAATTATTGTTTGTATTTGTTGCTGCAGGGAATACAGGACTTCAATTATTATTATTATTATCCTATTTCTGATTAGTCAAATACTTGCAAGAAAACCAAGTGCTACACGGACAATACTTTTTTTGATAGACAAGATATTTATGTATTCCAAAGGTTTTTTAACACTAAACCTACACAACAATATCGTGTAATTAGAAACTATCTATAAACAAACAATAGAACTATTCAATATTTGTACTTGTAAAATGTCAAATGTGATTTAATAAGCAAACAGAACGATAATCTACATATCTGTAGCATGATTTATCTTAGTTCTTGTCTAGTAACCGTTAGCATTTGATTTTTAATAAATTGTAATCATTTTTTAGTTTTTCTAAAGTTTTTTAGCATGCTTTTCCTTAAAAGTGATTTTCAATCAGAATTAATATTTATCGATACAAGAAAAGTGAAAAACAATTACAGATAGTGAGAAGCAGTGAAGTGGAGTTCAAACCAGGTCTGTTGTGAGATAGGAACTCACTGAAGACAATCGGTGAGCGGTTGCTCAACTTCGTGGATTGGTTGGAGTTAGACATAAACACCATCCATTGGGTGCCGGCTCAGTGGTCTATCGGTTAAGTGCTCTGGCGCCGGACTGGTAGGTCCTGGGTTCGAATCTCGCGAGGCGATATCGTGGATACGCACTGCCAAGGAGTCCCACAATAGGACGAAATGGCCTTCCAGTGCTTCCAGGTTTTTCATGGTGGTCTAGCTTCAATTGACTCACGCTTTCAACTATAGAAATTACAGATACAACAATTAATTGTATTAAATGAGTTTTCTTAATTAACTTATCGTTAATGTCATTTTATTGATCATACTAATTGATTGAAAACAATAAGTTTCTATGTTTATAGTAAACAACTTGATCTCTCTCTCCATATACATTTACAATATCTTTAATGTATATTGGCTACCGACAGATTGTTTTAGATTAATACTTTAAGATAACGTAAATAATGTTTAATAGAATGAATAATTGATGAACAACAACAACGATGACGACGACGACAACAACGACAGCAACAAAAAAAGAAAAAAACAAACAAACCTATATGATTAGAGAATTCCGAAAATTTTATTGAATATAAACAATGTTTTATGAATAGTAAGTTTCTTTTTTTTCATTAATCAACATACTATAATCTTTTATAATGATTGAACTAGTTAAAAGAAAAGATTTTCAATCTTTTTTATTAGCTTAACTAAAACAAGGATTATTTATTTGTAATATAAATATTATGATCATTAAAACTTCTGATGACTAACTATGGATATAGATTTAGATATATATTACTTGTCCTATTTCCTTGAAAAAGCTTGGACCAGATTACCAGTCGAAGCGGTGGATTTACTTCAAGTTTATTCGTTGAGATTTTATTGGAATGTAATTTGAACTGAATTGTTTTTTTTTACTTATATAGAAAGCATTCTTTGTCAAGCCAACATTTATTTGTTTATATATTAGATAAACAACAAAATTCTTTACTATAAAATATGGTTAAAGTTGGCTTATCTACAGTAAACAAGAGGCTTAAGAATATAGTGATAAATGATATGTTGTTCACCTATTATATTTAATTAGGTCAGGAGCACAATAAAAATATCTACTATGATCATTGCATGGCTGATCTCTTTGACATAAGTTATCCATAAAAATGCAAAGACTTAGGCTATCATACGATAAGGTTAAAGATCACTTTAAAGTAGGGGCTCATTAATTGAAGCTTACTGTTTTCAATTCGATTCACCGCCACAATTGAATATTGATCAATTCTCAATGTTAAATGCTTTCTGTTGATATGATAGTGTTTTTGTTGTTCAATAGCTGTTAAATAGGCCTTATGGTTAGTGAACTCTGACACAAAATTATCTCAGACAGTACGGTACAAAGATTCTGTGTATCACAATTCGATTAAAATACTTTAATGAATTTACTGATGCTCATGATATCACATTTAGTTCTTCACAGAACATGTCTCAAAACAGACCTTCAAGTCCCAATATCTTATTGGTTGAATAACTCATAACCTCGATGTGTAAAGTATGTGTCCAACCACTTCTGGAAAACCGGATGTTTATTCTTAGTAGTGTTCGCATCAAGGATAAATTGAGGCTGGAATCTGTTCAAGGACGGTTTACATTTAGCATTCCTGGGACTGGATGTACTTTAAATTATAGGTCCAGATGTAATAAACTTGAACTCGACCCTATATGGAAGAGGAGGCTCGCACTGTATCTAATATTTTTCTTCATAATCCTTAACAAACTATCTTTTACGTCCACTGAAATAATTCAATATGCAGAAACTCCTAGTTACAGCATACGTAAACCTTTGTCGTTAGCGAAACAATCACATTACAAATCTCTCTATAATAAATACTTTGTCGGTAAATTTTCCAGACTAGAAAAATCACCCTCATCCTCTGTTCTCTCCATCGATGCTTACTGGTCGTCTGAAAATTCACTAAATGTTCTTGCACCTATAAGTATATTCTATTCCACAAGTGAGATTATAGGAACTATAAATGTTCAAACATTTTTATTACTGAATACACTAATTAAAACCTCCTACCTCCTGTTACTTTACAATAACATCGTCCCTGGCAATATTTAGTAATTCAAATAATATATAACATGGACAGTATATCATAAAATAACGTGTTATGGTAGACCTGACTGACCAATCGTGTTAATAATTGCTTTTGTTATCCCATGCTATCTGCTTTTGTTTTAATTTGTTTACTTGTAGAGGATTATAATCAATTTGTTATGAGGTATAAAATGAACTTAAATCCACCGTTCATAAATCAATAGGATGCCCAACAAAGAAGAATTATAAATTCCCGGCGGATGAATTTCATTGCTGTAAAACGTGAAAAATATACTACCAAAATTATTTTTGAACTAAAACACTAAAAACAGTCTAATGTCACGTATCTGTTCTCTGTATTTAATATTATTATCTTTATCAAGATGATCATGGCTGTAAACTGACATGAATTCTGTTATTGCTATTTTAAGAACATATTATTATTATCTCTGAAGTAAATTAAGATATCTGGTTGAGTTTTGGAAAAGACACTGAAAAGTTTCAATGTTCCATTTATTATTCCTGTTACAATTCCGTAATTATCTCTTTTATTGTAACCTAGGTGAATTATTTCAAGGAGCTATTGATAGCTAAAAAGAAATGTTTCCCTTATTGTCATTTTTGTTAATTAAACTGACCATTGGCAATTGCTATTTTTGATAGGTAGTTTTAACATTCAATATAAACCTGAGCTAGAGTTTAGAATTCAGTATACATATGAAAAAAAAGATGAATGCAAATAATGAAACAATATATGGGTGAAAAGCTATTATAATAAATAAAGCAGCCATTTAATTAAACACAGCCAATATTTATGATAGGTTAAAAGGGTAACATTAAAGTTGATTTTTACATTAAAACAGATTAATTTTGACATTTCTAATATAGATGAAAAAACATAAAACCTAAATACCTCGTTTGCTTGATAATATGTTAGTTGTAATAGACTAAAGTTTTCCGTCATTTCCATGGTAACATTTGATTGTAAATAAATAAAAACAACACATATATTAGCTTATGGAAGGAATTATATTCAGTTGAGTGATTACCGTTTTCCCGGAAATTCAAATGTTTTCATTGCTGAATGATGTTGTGAATTACATGCACAAATATTGAACAATCGTTAAATATGTTGGTTATCTTGTTTTTCTGCCCATTACTAGTCACCATATATTGCTTAACAACAATTCATAACATGATAATTATGTTGAACAATCACCACTGGGTTTACATATGTCAACAAATACTGATGAAAACTCAACCCTGACTATTAAAAACAGGAGCCAATCAGGAGTGACTTATAGGCCAAGTGCATTTTATTGGGGTAAATGGGTCAACCTCCTAAGGATAGAATGGTATATATATGAATAAGTATTTATACACTCCATTCAGTAGTTCAATGCACCTTCTCACTCACCCTTGTGTGCTTGCTCAAGTAGTCAGTTGGTGAGTTAGCGCGTAGCACACCGTGTATCAGTATCAGATTTCGGACACTCCACGTCACAAAACAAACCTTTACAAATAATGATACAAACGTTGTTCTTAGTGAACAAGCCAGTGGCTATATGGACTTAGTTACTCAGTGGGCAAAGCGTTGAGAATTTGAAGAGAAAATTAGTAGTTTCGAATCCCGACATAAATGTTACAACAGATAAAGGTTTATCCATCCAACAAGTTTCAAACCGAACGATACATGGGCTGTGGATACCAATCCTAGCCACGATCCACTTATATTTACTAGTTTGATTTATTACTGGGATCTATTTTATTGTAATCTAAGTACTGATTTATATGGGTTTTCAGTGGGACATACTTTTCATCCTAATAACTTCATTCACTATATAATAATCTACATTAATATATGATCCTAAAAAAATGGACAATGCTGAGAGTTATACTTATCATAAAAGTAACAATAGACAAATTATTATGACATTATTCTCAAGTTGCTCTTCGATAAAAACACATTTTATTACTGAAACATCAATTTTTTTCTAAAGCATTTAATCTAATGTCAATTTTTACAGACAGTAGAATGATTTCCAGGTATAAAAAAAGATCCCCCAGGAGTATAAAAAGTAATGGTAGCACTAATTACACTTTTCTAAAAAGAAAAATAGGCGAAAAAAATTAGTTATTCTACCTTCTTCTTTTTTGAATATAAAAGAATCCTTTTCACATGAGAATAGAGGGAATAAATTCATTTATAATATCAAATGTATACAATAATTAAATTTTCGATAAGCATTTTTTCAATCACTTTTTATATGTTCATCGAATATGTTTTGATCAGTTGTTATTAAATGATCTTACTGTCAACATATTAACTGCATAGTGGTACCTTAAAACTTGGATTAAAGTATTGACCAAAGTGCCAAATTTCTTTCATATATATTATACTGAAGGTACTGGATGAATTCACTACCTAAAACCTTTCAACCTTAAAAAAGTCATTTGGAAATAAACAATTACTGAAATGAATTATATCTAACTTCCATTCACCAGTATGATCCGAACTTCATCAGAAAAATAGTAAAACAAAAAATATTACTAAATATAAACCAGGTTACAAATCAATTGTTTACTAACTAACTGTTCAGTAGTGTTATGATATTGAATATAACTTTTAACATTTGAATTTTATAGTTGAAAGCATGAGTCAATTGAAGCTAAACCACCAAGGAAAACCTGGAAGCACTGGACAGCCGTTTCGTCCTATTATGGGACTCCTCGGCAATACGCATCCACGATATCGCCTCGCGAAATTCGAACCTAGGACCTACCAGTCTCGCGCCAGAGCTTTCAACTATGAAAATATTGATATCTCCACAAAACCCCTTCTGATTAGAATTTAAGTCAATTAAAATTAAGTGTTCATTTCATTAAACAAACTGTAGGTTTTCAAAAATAAGCCAGGTAACAGATCAGTATATGAGAATAAATTACTAATCAAGCTTATTTAAAAACTGAAAATTTTGCAGATCTGTAACCAACGTGTTCGTGGAGTCAAATACCCTATTTGATTGTTTTCAATATAGTTTGGAGTTGCATTTATTCCGGAAGTTACAAAGATATAACGGATTTCTATTACAACTTTGAAAATTGATTATTAAGTTGTAACTCTGTCTAAACTCACTTCTATCGTACTACCGAATGTAGTTTTGACTAAGTTTTGTGTAAATCAAGATTAAATTGAACTTATAATGAACACCTGAATGTTACTCACAACAATTATATTTTTACAAAATATACATTTCGTTTGATGGTGACTATGGCTGCCGTTTGATTTGTTGGTAGAAATAAACCATTTTAAATTGTACTGTGAAAATTACAGATTCTTTATATTCTTCGAAATGTGTCCGTTTTAATGTAACCAATCTTCTCTGTCTCAACTATATGTAAAAATACAATATATAATAACTTTTTTAATAATTATCAAAGTTGAGATAGAATAAAGTCATAAAAAGTCCAATGTAGTTAATCTTTAGTCCAGCTCGTCATGAGTTAGTAAAGATAGGTCTAATTGTATACTGGTTCAACTTATTTTCTGAACAGTACTGGTGACAAAACGTTTCAGTAATCTGATTTGTTATTTTCAGTGAACCTATAATTAATTAAGTTATGGTTTGAGCCATTAACATTATTGATAAATGCTGCTAAGCAATATATGTCAGATAAACATTGTGCAATGACCATTTACAATAAGTTGTTGATGTTACTGATCAGTTTCAAACAAAACATAGCTAGGTTTAGTAATTCGTGAAGCTTGCTTTGAACTATATAGCATATCTGTCAACTTAAACACTCTGTATGATGTCAGTTATAAATTCACGTTTGCGAGGTCTCAATTGTATATAGATACATGTTACAAGTTGTACCTGAACACTCATATCATCTGTAATGACTCTGTTTTACTAAATGGTTACCACCATACATTTTATTTACTGTGCGTAGTTATAGTTTTATACTAAGTATTTTCTTTTGATTGCATTTTTCAGTTAATGAATTTTCATTCTTGTAGTAATGGAAAGTCTGTGGATTTTGAAGGTAACTAATATTCTTGTTCTATATTGAATGATTTGAACACAATACTAATAATCCAATTTGTTGAACGGTGCAATGAAGCGATCCAACACGTTTATTGAACATAATAATCGGTTTCTATGTATGTATATCTACTGCAAATAACTAAGCACAACGCTAGCAAAAAAAGTCAAAACTATTTGAATTAAATTTTAAGTTTATGCGGCTATCAATAGGATTAAGTCTAATATTTCAAAAATTATACACCTTTTAAATGGGTAACGTAGACCAAAATATAAAATAATCTACACAATGATATCTAAAAGCTTGTAGTCCATTAGATATAACCGTAAAGATTGGATCATTGAGCCTGCCGATGTGTGTCATTAAGTATGTTGTTATTTCGACCTCAAATAATAATCCGTTTATTTCATTGTTTCTAGTTGTACTTATCAAGTATTTACCAGCCTTAAAATATACTATATGGATTACAATAAAACACGACTATTAACGTTGTAGATTTAGGTGTTGGATATCTGATTTTATAATGCCTTAATAAGTTTGATAAAATACTGAAATGACTGAAGACGTCAAAATGATAATTTCAAAATTAAAATCAGTTTTAGATCCTAATCAGCTGATTATCGGAATATGCAATAAATCGAAAATATTATTAAATGCCAGATCAAAATGTTGTACATACATAAAGGGATGAAGTAAAAGTCATTGAATGAGCTAGTTATTATTCGCTTCTCCCCATCGAAACCAATAAAATGCCTCATTTTCAAATAATTTAATTAATAAACATGATAACACTTACTGTTCAGGAGTTTTAGTTGCCTAAAGTAGATATAACGTATTTAATAAGTGATTTTTGATTTCAATTAGAATGTGCTCTCTTTGAAGCATGAAAGTATGCAAGCATTTCTTCTCTGAACTAAAGAATAATTTGTAGTTGTTGGTACTATGTCAAGCTTACATAGGCTATTCTAGCTACTGGATAGACCAATCTATTCATCTTTCTCAAAACACATTTTAACCTTGCCAATTATTCGCTCATTAACATTGAATTTTTTATATGATCGTATGTGTGTTAATTAATTACTTTATTCATTATGTCTGTAATTTATTTGTAAATAAATATTTGAATCACACTTGAGTAAATGGAGTTAGCTCACTCGCCTTCTCCATTGCATGTCATTTTGTTTCGCTTCGCTCTCTCCTGTTCGCTACCTGCACTGTCTCACTGATTCCCTGTCTAGATCAATGATTGTACGAAATATGCGTATTCAGACTTCATTCTCATATTTCACCAACACGATTTAAGTCGTTAATTATATACCAGGATTGGGAGGTGTGTGTAAATTTCGATAGTAATCATTATACAGTCTAACTGGAGTTTGATAAAGGGACACTAAAACATGATCATAAGTGAATATTTGTCACGAACTAAAATTGAAATGAGACTGAATATATTACTTATTGTATAAACTGAACGTTTTATATTTCAGTTCATATATTAGGAATGACTGATTGTAAGCAGATCTGAAATGATAATAAAATCTCAAATGAAGTACAGAACTATTATTAGTTATTCAATAAAAATATAAACGAATATATTAATAATGATATCACAAGTCAATTATCTGTAGCAGCATAACTTACAGTATATGTGATATACATATATATATTACATCGTATAAGTACTGATTTGACATGGTTCCTTTAATTTGTATGAATTGAGTGTACAATAATAAAATTTGTCATTTATTTAAATTGATTAAATCTCATTGTTAAAATGCTTTTAATCTGTCAATTTTTTTGATTAATTTATCGTTATTTTGAAGAGATTACTTCATAAATTTCATTGTCGATGTATTCACCCTCTTTTGTAAATGTTCTTCTTTATAGTGTAGTGACTTACTTTTTATGAAGAGAATGCGATAGGCATAATAGAAATAGTTATTATTATGGCCAACTGTGCTAGTGATTGTTTTACTGTACCTGTTTGTTTAAGTATATCAAAAAGATACACTTCCATTGTTTGCTGACCTTACACGAACTCTCGTACGCTCAGTAGTCTCGTTTGTAAACTTTGGCACAATCTCGGTATTATTTCGATACCACGATATCGCCAAGAAAATACATTTTACTACAACCTTCAACTGCCTTCTGATATTTAGCCTTCGAAGAGGTTTAGCTTAGCAACTGGCACGTAGTTTACAAGTAGTGGTAATCATAGTCAACCGCGACCCAACGCCAAATATAGTAGAAAAAAAGAATAGGATTTATTGATTGTTTTAATGTTTGGCATATCACACAGAAAATCACTTAAAATCAATATCGTTTCATTCATTTTATGTGATATTAACTTTTTTTTAAACTGTCAGATGAAATAAGAAATATATATTTAAGTAAATAGTTCAGACTATAATTTATGGATGACCTTTGAGTGACGCTAAATTGAGCATGAGAATGTTCACCAACTTACTTGAGCTAAATAAGGATTATAAATCTGTGTGAAGAATAAAGATTATGATTTACAGTTGATAGTTAAGGTTAGAAATGAGATTTAAGACTTTCATCATGAACTGATATCAGCTAAAATGTCAAAAGGTTATTTAACAAAATTGATGAATGGATTTCGCATCAAAATCCAAGACCTGTTATCTTAAATCTGATTGGTTCGTCTATAAATTATAGTCTGGCCACCTTGTGAAATGGTAGCTCTTCATTTATTCTAAAAATCATTTTTGGAGTTCAGATCATTTATTTGTTCATTTATTTGCAAAAATGTGAATATTGGACAAAATTTTGTATCTTCACTAAGCCGTAATACACCTGTTTGCTAGCGATGTAAAGAAATATTTACTAAGTTAATTTTTGGATCTTTACAATTTAAGTATCATTTGAACAGGTAATTGGTGTGAAATGGTAAACCGTTTTATACATGAATAAGAATTTTATATGGAAATTATGAAAATTTACAGCGAATTTAAGACCATTTCGGTTGATATTTACTACATAAATCATAGGACTACGAAAGCATTTCATGTGTTTAGCTGCTTTTTTTCATAAATCGGCTGAATAAATTTGATGAAAGTGGTCTTGATGTAAAATATTTGTCTTCCTTTACCAGTTTGTATCTCATGAGTGTATTTATATATGTCATTATATTTGTTTTATCGAAAAAGCCAAAGTTTTTTGAACTTCTGTTTTAATACAATGCATAACTTAATAAGATAAATAGTTACATCGAAAAGCACTGTTTCCGGGATTTTATAACATTTATACCGCACCAATTTTGAATCAACGTCATGCGTCACCGCTGTCATAGATAAGTTGAACATGTATAAATGAGTTAACTAGTTAAAAACAGCCAAGTTATATTTCATTTTTTTTCTAAGAGTTAACGAAAGTTTAATATATATAACCAGAACTATTTTGAAAAGTCAAAACGTCAAAATTATGAAGATAAACTTCTAGAAACACCTTAATATTTATTTTCAGTAAAGGTCAAATAGATAAGACCTAAGAATGAACAGTTTTAATACATTACTGAATTTAGTATCATAAGTATCATAAAAATGTTTATCGTTAAAGAGGGTTTATAGAGTTCATTGAATGTTATTTAAATCATGACCTGACCTAAGTAAAACAACCATTGTAAACCAGAAAGCACTGAACAGATGTTTCGTACTACTCAGAAGTACGCATCTAAGACCCCAATAGGGATCACAACCAGATCTTCCAAATCAGGTTTGAATCTTTAGCTTTCAAACTAATGAGGTAAAATCAAATAGACAAGATAGCTTTTCAGTACTTCCTGATTTTGAACAGTTTACTAAATTAGGTCGGTTCGAAATTCCGCTAAAAAATTTGATTAGTTGGAGGTTATTTTGAACTAACAAAGAGTAGTTAATGTGACCAAACAAAAAAAACGTTTTGAAAAACAACCTTTTAATACTTAGATGTTGTCGATTACGTATTTGATATTATCGATAGAATATAAAATCTACATTTTACAACAGTTCTAAAAAACCAATACTTTTAAGAGATTTTTAAAGTTAGGCATTTTGTTACGCTACATTTGTTTTCAGTTATAAGGTTGAGATATAATATCGTTCACATGAACAATCTAACATTCGGTAAAATAACATTTATATCACTTAATCTATAAAGTTTATGATTTATAACTGATTATTACAGTATGTAATATTTTTTGAAACAACTGTTTTCACATATCATTGGTTGTTTGACCTTGACAAGATGTGCTTAAAATGTGGAGTTTAATTTCACATTTTCACAACGTTTTGCAATTTAGGTCTAGTTCTAGACATGAACATATGAATATGACTAGTTTCCGGAATGAATACTGTTTGCGTTAGAATAGGAATACACTTCAAATGTTTTTTTGACATACAGTGGATTAGCTTCAAGATACTTCCCAAGGATTCATATATCAATCGCCTATATAATCTCTATCAAATAAATTCTGTGTTTAAATTCAGAGGGCAACACAAAGCGACAACCACAATTTATGATTGAAAAGCCCAGATCACTTAGCCGCAGGCACATCAAGATAATTTGAGCAGAAAAGCTAATGTGCTCGAGAGTATATATATATATATATATATATATATATATATGGGAAAGAGTATGGTTTATCGAGCGATTTAATCAACTAACATCTAAGCTAAAGAGAGTATATGTTCGTAGGCATGTTCATACAGACGTACATAGTATTGATTTTTATATCAAAATTATTGTCATGTGTAGATTTAATGAAAAGTAACAGTTGTTTACTTAAT
Source organism: Schistosoma mansoni (assembly GCF_000237925.1). Classification (NCBI taxonomy): domain Eukaryota; kingdom Metazoa; phylum Platyhelminthes; class Trematoda; order Strigeidida; family Schistosomatidae; genus Schistosoma; species Schistosoma mansoni. The sequence continues at coordinate 13,932,562 of NC_031498.1, read as the reverse complement.
GATGACTCTCCTTAAATATTCATCCATGAGTGTTGAAATGAATCTTTTAATACGAAAAGCTCTATTGATGCATATTTATCATTCGATCGAGAACTTTAGAAAAATTAAGCATCTAGTTGAACATCAACCTGTGGTGTTCACATGTTGAAAATCAATATATGCCTAGTCTATTTCAAACTAAACTAAAAATATTCTCAAGTTATTACTAAAGTATATTTAATTGAATAGTTAAGGGGTTGTGAATCCAAAGACAAAAATTTCAAATAAGCTAAGGTTTACGTAAATATAATAATTTTGGGGATTTGTGGAGATTGTAATATTTTCAAAATTGAACTCACGATTCAATGTAAGCTAGAACACCAATAAAAACTTTGAAGAACTGGATGGCCGTTCTGTTGTAGTATAGGACTCCTCAGCATCCACTGCCTTGCACGCTCGACTCGAAACCAGGACCTTTTGTCTCGCGCGTGGATGTTCAGTTCTAGGTTTTCAATGGTGGTATAGATTAGATTGACTCGTGAATTCAACTTTGAAAATATAATTGTGTTATTCTGTGGTATGATTTGTTATTAGTTTAAATGATGCAACGTAAAATTCATACGTCGTAACATTTTTCATAACTTGAATATTTCTACAGCGTTTCGTATTAAACCAGCGTAAAGTCCGACTCGAAGCTTCGTGAGGTGCCTCGGAGATAGCTGAATTTTTTCATGAACTAACATGAGCGCTAGGTAGACAACCTTCACTTTGACTAAACCGATGAAAATAGGCCCGATTCCCCACTCTATTGTAAATATGAGTTACTTGAAAGGAGCTTTGATTTCTCCAATGCCACAGGTTCGCAAATCCTTATTAAAGCTTTTTTATTTTACTGTCCCAACAAGCTTTTTTATCTAGTTAGGAGGAATAAGCAAAACAATTTTAAAGTGAAGACTTATTAATTACTCCAACATAATTAATATCCTCAAAAAAATAATTATTCTGAAGTAACACTTTGACTAGTTTTGACCACTTTTCATTTACTTCTTTCTAAAAACATTTCTTTGGTTTAAATTACATGTTCAACTGCTAGTATTTTCCGTATTCTTTGATCATCAGTAAATCTCCCTATTTTTTACTTACTATCTCGAATATTTGATAAACTGTCCTTTCTAGTTGTTACTACATTATTATGGTACATTTTTAATTAAGGTTGAAAATTCATTCTACTAAGTTACTAAGTAATTTTAATAATGACTTTGTGCTTCATAAGTAACTTATCTTCTAAGAAATTTTCACCATAATATTTTTCATGTCTGTTACGATTTTACATTGGTTTTGATCTCACATTTCACTGTCCTCTCCAATTTTCAAGTGCATAAAAACGTATACACAGCAACAAACAATTGCGACTTGTGAATAAATATAGTTCAATGTATACTATAATGGCTACAGTAACGAATAGATTTCAATGATCTAATAAGATCGGATAATAAACACTCATATTCCTAGATTACAGAACACATCGGTGAAACGGGTCATGAAAGTAATCACAGATTAGCCCTTGTAACTCTCTGTACAAGTTGTTCATTGTTCATCGAAGCTTTAGTTACAAAACCGTTCATCCTCATCCCTCTGTATATTCGAAAATAATATGTATTTGCACTCCAGTTACCAATGATAGTGATAAACTGATTAACCTTATCTTTTTTTCCGATATTCTGGTTTGTCTAGCTTGATATTTACTTCTTATAAATAAACAACAAATAACAAATGAATTTGTAATCAGATTGTTTGAAATTAATGTCACCTAATTCTTGTAAACTTCATCTTCTTACCGTATTATCTAAATTCATCAAACAAACTGTTATATATGTGTGATAACGTTCTAAGATTGTAAAATACTTACACTAGAAATTCTTTATTTTCTCACTGTCATTATAACTTTGAATCAATTCATGTCATTGAGTAAAATAAGATCTGATTAGCTGTAATTACACGACAATAGAATATAAAAATAAAAGAAAGAAGTTAAGTCAAAACACTGATTGATATCAACTTTTATCTAGAGAATCAATTTTACACAAATAAATTTTTTTCACAGAATATAACAAGTTTTAACCTCAGGCATTAGTTAGGGATAGACTCAGTACAATAGAATGATGGAAATACTCATTCTATTTATAAAAATATAAAAAAGAACATATTTTATTTGAAGAAATAAACTTATAAAATTTGTATTATTTGGTTATTGTATATAATCAGGTCAATACCTTAGGGTTTTAGCTTATCATTATGTTGATGTTGTTTCCTTGATTTACTTTGGGATGACTGATAAATTACAGTATTTTAAGGGAAAGTAACATAAAGAAAGCTGGAAAGCAATATGGGAATCAATTATTGCAAAGTTGAAATGTTAAGAAATGTAGATAGTTTTTATTCATCACTTACCCTATTATTATATTAGATGATATAATCCACCTATTTGGCAGGTACTTGATATAAACCACACCCAAAGTGTGAGGCGTAATGATATTACTTAGCTCCTCAAATCAAAATAAACGAAAAGATTTTTGAACCTGGAATACGGTTAAGAGTTTAACGCTTTAACCACCAATCCACCACTGTTATGTATCTTTTAGTTAAGTATTCCAAGTCGAAATAAGAACCTGCGTTAGAATTTAAAGTATCTTGGATATAAAAAGGTCAAACAATCCCTATATATTATAGAAGTAAAAGCGAGAATACCCAATTATCAGTCCACGATTTATCTATGATTATAGGAATGTATCAGTCTGAAGAATAAGTCCTAAGTGAACACGCGAAAGCCCACCCTCTTCAAGTGCTCTCACACTGCTACGCGTATACAACCTCGGCCAGGGAAGTCCTACTCACTGCCTTCTCGTGGCATTACTGTTGGTTACGAACTTGAGAGGACGAAAAGCGAACGTCCGGCGCTTTAACCGAGTTGGTAGACACAGAAAGTCCACCTAGGGGAATTAGAAAACCCTGATTCCAAATCAATGGTGCACATAGGCTCCAGTATTCTGAGGGAACAAATAGCGTATGAATCAATCGTTGGTCACCGGCTACCACGGGACTGCATCTCCTCATGATGCTCCACTGCCTTGTGGGTCAGACATTTAGGTCGAAGGCTCCGGGTGTGGCTCCTTAAGAAAATCACCTGCTTCGGTCTGGGCACCGGGGTAGTATCATAGCCCTCACACAATTAAATGAACTGACTATTTCTTGTGTGGTGCATATATATCTGGTGCTTCCTTGTACCAATATTTATGTGTTGAAATAAATAAATAAGTAAATAGTTACTGTATCAATTATTATGGTAATGTTTCTTGCATTCGTGTTGAGTGATATTTCCTACTACTTGGTATTCATATGAATCTACACCGACTTCATTTAAACGGTATGTCTTTATGTATGAACTAATATAAACATTTGAAATATACTGAATATTTTTCATCCTACCTCATCATAAGGATTGTGATTACCAATATAATTATTTAAAGTGTACTATCAACTTTTAATAAGGACCTCTTGATTGGACAGATTGAATATATCAAGTTAACATCTAAATTATTCTGCTGCTTTTTATGCATCAATACTTTAAATGTATTTCCTTCATGGAAAAAAACCAAGGTATGGAATCATGATGAATATCTTATTGAAAAAATAACCAGTAGAGCTCAACCAGTTTGCTGTGAAATAGTTACTCACTAAAGACAATGGTGGACGGTTGCTCAAACATCGTGGATTGGTTGAAGTTAGACATTAACACCGTCTGATGCCGGCCGGCTCAGTGGTCCATCGGTTAAGTTCTCTGGCGCGAGACTGGTAGGTCCTGGGTTCGAATCTCGTGAGTGCGGGATCGTAGATGCGCACTCCTGAGGAGTCCCACAATAGGACGAAATGGTTATCCAGTGCTTCCAGGTTTTCCATGGTGGTCTAGCTTCAACTGACTCATGATTTCAACCATGAAAAAAAGTTTTTCCCTCAACTCAGAATTTCATTAATGTATTATTGATTTACACTCATACTCAACATAAAATAAACTGAATAGATTATGACATAACAACAATAATTGTTAAAAGCCCTTCATCAAAGATTTTAAGTGGCAAACTATACATAATATAAGGTCAATGAAATTTTATCTGATCATTTTTTGACCTTGACCATCAAAAAGGGGTAAAATAAATGTCCAAGCGAATTATTCTGTAACATGCAATCCCAAAAACAAAATTCCCTTAGAATTCACTTTGTTCTCTTTTAGTTATTTCAATACTTTTAATATCTCTGTCGATTTAATATATGTAGAAATATGGTTAGGAATATATTTATTGATCATGCAGAAAACAAAATACGTGGTAAAGGAAGAAAAAATGAAAAAAAAACTGTTCAGTTCGTTATTGATGACATTTCCATTGTTATTTTCATTTGATACACTAACTATAATATAGAAATAACAGGAAAAAACTACTTAATAAGTTATGTTAGCAGTAAATTTGACTACATTTTTGTATATATATATTTATGGATACCAACAACAAGATCAGAATTTTCAATACAAATGTCAAGACAGTTCTACTGTACGGGTTGGAGACGTAGAGAACTACGAAATCCATCATCCAGAAGATACACGTGTTTATTAACAGTTGTCTACGCAAGATACTTCGGATCCGTTGGCCAGACAAAATCAGCAACAAGTTACTGTGGGAGACAACAAACCAGATTCCAGTGGAGGAAGAAATCAGGAAGAAGCGCTGGAAGTGGATTGGGCACACTTTGAGGAAATCACCCAACTTCACCGCAAGACAAGCCCTCACATGGAATCCTGAAGGCTAACGGGGAAGAGGAGGACCAAAGAACACACACACGCCGAGAAATAGAGACAGACATGAGAAGAATGAACAAAAGTTGGTTAGAACTAGAAAGGAAAGCTCAGGACAGAGTGGGTTGTAGAATGCTGGTCGGTGGCCTATGCTCCATTGGGAGTAACAGGAGTAAGTAAGTAAGTAAAAATTTTATGGATAGCCTGCAGGGACTGTTACTATGTCAATCTCACATAGGTTATTTGGCCTCCAGACAGATCAATCTATTCATTCTTCTCAAGTCACATTTTTACCTTGTCGGTCATTCGCTTATCAACTTTGACTGTTTTATGTAAGTGTACGTGTGTGCATTTCTTATCTTACTTATGTCTGTAACTTATTTTTGTCTGTCTATAAATATTGAGTCACGCATGATAATAGGAGTTGGTTCACTCGCCTTCGCCGCCCATCATTTCGTTTGGCTTCGCATTTCGATCAACGATTTTATGAAATAAACGTATTTGAACCTCATTCTCATATCTGACTTCCTTAATCCCGTTATTCACCAAAGCGATTTAAGTTGATGATTATTTACAGGGATTGACGACATGTATAAAATGGATAATGATAATCACATGACCCAACTGGAGTCAGATTTCGGGCCACTTAAAGCCTTATTAATGTGTAAATCAAAGTGTAAGCTAAACTTGAAAGCATGACATTGTTTTTTTACTTCTAAAAACTACTTAAAATAAACTTAATATTTGGTTGAGTTTACAATGAAAACAAATTAAATTAACCTATTGAAGTTCAATTCGATACCCCGAGATATAAAATGAGGATTATTTTTTAGAAACATTCAATTTAAAATTTATTGTTGAATAATGATATCCTACATTTCAGTTCCAAAGATTTCGTCTTTAATCACAGTTTAGTTCTAGGAGAGCAGCTAGTTATGATTGACTAAGTTGTGAACAATTAGCAGATTCAGTGAACAATCAATGTTTCTTGTGATAACTGTTTGTGCGAAACCAATCTGTAAATAGGTTCGCAGATGAAAAACGTATAAAGTCAGAAAACCGTCTAAATAATTGCCACTGCATTTAAGAAAAGCATATAAGCAGCAGTTGTGCAATGAAATTGTTTAGGTTCTTTGAATAAGAACTTATCCTAGAGTGAACATCACGTCTGAGCTGCAGGTACATCCATCTGACGAGTTCGAAATAGAACGAAACGCGTGTCCTGGATTCCACTGCTAGCCACTATTCATCTTTGCTTATAAGTCATGAAATTTCGTTTCGATCAACGCAATGATTGTTAAAACCACAGTAAATGTTACTGCATAATATATTCTACTAAATTATTTGATCATTTAATCTAAAAACGGATTTTAATGTTAAATTTAAAATCTAAACATCATTCTAGCAAACTCAAAAATTAACCTTAATAACTGACACATCCAATTCATCTAAGAAATAGGATGTTTCATACACGTATTGTAGTCTATTGGTTAAGTTTTGAAAAGCTTGATATAATGCATAAAACCATACTAAGACATGATAATGTTTTAAATTGAGCTGACAAATTGATCTGTGCATCTCACATTGCTGCAAAAAGACATGTTAAATATTTAGATGCCACTTTTCATTTAGGTATATCACAATATTTTTGTAGTTAATCGCCGAATACTAATGTAATAAAATTTCATGTTGTCGTTAGCGCAGTGTAATAATTCCCACGTTTGATGTAAAGAGCATAATATAAATACAACTGATGAGCTGATGCATGCTATCAGCATGAAATTGTCCATAATTTTGGGTGATTTTCTAAGTGCTGTCAGTGCAGTCTGTTTAAAAGTGGTCATAAGTAAAATACTACTAAAACATATATGACAAAAATCTCTTCAACGGGCATATCACAACAAAATATTTTACGTGCTAGAGAAGATTCCTGTTCAAACCTTTTAACTGCTAGTCAATGATTTTAATGGATAAAGTACTGGTTTTAACATACACAGTCATATCTCATAAGTGGTCAGATTTGTGTTTTATTAAATCACTGTCCCTGTAGGTAAACATAATTGGTTACTAACAATTTGTGACAGTTTTGAACATTCATAAAGCTGTAAAATGTAATATTTTCCCATGATTAATTATTAGGACTAATTGTAATTTATCTCTGTTGTCATATGTGGACGCTCATGTTTTGGTGTTGTTCATGGTTGTACAACTTATTATACTTTCGGATAGTATCTAGGATTTAATTTCAGAATGTGAATTTCATATTGGTTAAAACACTTAAGAGGGAAATATCTGGATTTAGTGTTGATTTTCATTTAGAAACTCAACTCTAATACCTAGCGCTTTAAAGGTCGATTAGAGATGTAATTAAGCTTATAGTTATAAGCAATGACATCTGCTCGGGATGAATATATTTATCCACAGATATTGTTTAGAAATTGTCATTAACAGTCTCGCTATAATTACAGTCTCAACTTTGGTAAGTGGCTATCCATACTAACTAGCATAAAGGACAACGTAGGGTCATTTTAATTGATTTACTGTAGGTTAGAATTTCAGTATAAACAACGACATTGTGATAACAAAACATTAGTTTTAAGAATAACCAGCAGAAAAAAACGTATATGAGAATGTTCGTCTAAGTTAGATCGAATAGCTTCACAGTATTTGGTTGCCAAGTTGATATGAGACATTAAATATGAAGAATGTATTTGTAAAATTCATTCGCTGAGATTATATATGTACATTGTTCCTATTTAAAGAAAAGATGTATGTTTCGGTTTTAATTTCTAATTATTCCCTAAAAAAATGGCACTTGTCAACAAGGAATAATTGTAATAGCACGAAACCTAAATCCAGGGTTTTTCGTCTACTATCTTCAACCACCATCCGACATTTCAATATAGTGCACATGAAGTCGAGTCACCTGGACTAGTGGCCACATTGCAAATTACTCAATAGAATTCGATCTTCACTAACAAGGACGTGATACACATGATACTGGTCACAACCCAGCGATCAATCGATTATAACAGTCATGATATTTGACTAAGTAGATGAAGAGTTTACCACGGTAATAATTTAAGCATTATTTTTTTTAAAGATTATCGATAAAAATCTTTTTGTAAGTGGTCAGAAATTTTACTGGGATTACATAACATCCAATCATGAAAGATGAATAGAAAATAGGTAAAGAAATCAAATATTGTAATTGAAAAACTTAATGTAAATTTAAATCGCATCGTCCCTCGGTCATTTCGTCTACAAAACGTTTATGAGTGGTTATTATGAAAGCACAAGAATAGTGCAATCATCTTATTCAGCTTTTTAATAAGCTGATGTATGTACACATGTGGCATAACAACCCAACATTTGAATAAATTTTCAAACAACCTTTAGGTTTCACTATCATCTATAAGTGAAGACACGTCACAATAAACTTCATAACCAATTTTCAGAGCGGATCTATTTTATGCCTTTATATCTAGTGTTTATTTTTACCATTATTATTACTATTTATTCCGTAAAAAATTTAATTTTATGAACATGAAAAAAAGAAGACTGAAATAGTGTAATTGGACTATTTAAACTTGAATTACTGTTAATTTGGTTATTTATTCTCTGAAGAAGTGGCTTATACTAAGTCACGAAACGTCAGAAAATCTACTTTTTTCTACTCATTTGGATATTATAGATATATTATTTTAGTTATAAAAACATAAATTGTTTTGATCATTCATGTTACACTTTGTGCCTGTCTGGATGCCCTGTTAGTGTATAACGTGATAATACAGCCAATTAGAGAGCAATGAATTATCGATCAGACCGATGACACACGAAACCCGTACGAGCAATCTAGAGTACTTATCAGTCCTGCTTTCTGCCTAGCCCAGCCAGTTAAGTTCAGAACACCGATCTCAGCCTCGGCAATATGAATCATTTACTTCAAACATACTGGGTCTATATACCAACCAGACAGATCACATCGTACTATAAAATAGGAAACAACATTTTTACAAGATTTAGCCAAGTGTGGCTGTGGGGAACAGTAATTAATGGACTAGGGATAATTCAAGAATGGTAAATCGTATAACATTAGTTCATAGGTCAAAATAAAGCCTATAATAAGAGGGATGCGAATTTGAATAGTTTAGTTAGTTAACAATTATACAATAAAAATATACGCATAGTATTCGTATATAAATGGATCCCAACAGTTTACCAATCATTATTCTTATCGGCACATAACAATTCGGAGTAGTAATTATCTTATGTGAATGTAATTTGATTATAAACGTTAAGTTCTATCTATTCATATGGTATCATGAAGCAACTTGTTAATTTATTAAGTACATATGATCTTATCTCATTTGACTGAGTGGAAATAACATGGTTTTTGTCAGATCATTTTTTTCAAATAATTCTATGTGGCCATGTAAGATACTATATCCAACTGAAAGTGTTTATTTTGACATATGATAATACGATTTTAGTGACTATTATAGAAACAAATAATTCAATCGATCGAATATTATATGAAGTAATTCAATTCACTTTAGGGTATACTCTAAGTAAACTAACTTATCATTGAATATTCTTGCTTAATCTAGGTTCCTGTTTATTGAATATGTTAATTTTGTAAATTCTAAACTTATCTAATAAATTATTAATTGCAAACAAAATAACTTCATGAATAACAACTATTATTCCTTGTTGTTGCTTTCAATTACCCTAGATTTTTTGTTCTACTAATAATAATTGGGAAGTAATGTGATATGTTTTAAGCTAATTTAATATTTAAATTTACTTAGTATTATTTGTTTGAATCTTCCCATTGATGCTTAGGACTGCAACTGGTCAGTCTCTTATTGGCATATGTGCATACTGTGCGTATTGCCTCGATATTGCCTTAATTCACAAGCATTATAAGCAAAGAGTGAACATCAACTCTGAGATGCAAGTACATCCAGCTGGCGAGTCCCGAATGGGACGAAACGCGCGTCCTGGATTCCACTGCTAACCACTATCCATCTTTGCTTATAATTTAATATTTGTATATCACTAAAATTTACAAATAATATACAGTCAGTTCAAGCATGTTTTATAAATTTTACGTGATCTATGCAGGGCTGCAAGTATTTAGATACTTAAAACATAGTTACGTTTAGAAATGTAATACGAGATTAAGATTTATAACGTTCATCTTTGTATGAAACTGACATCTTAAAATATTTATTGGTTGTTCTAGGTTTTATTACAAAATTATGTATATTGACTGGCTCTGTGAGGTATTTCCTGGAGTTCTAGTGAGAAGCAGTAGTCAGTGGAGTTCAACCAAGTTTGTTGGGAGATATCAACTCACTGAAGACATTGGTGAAATGGTTGCTCAACTTCATAGATTGGTTGAAGTTAGACATTAACACCGTTGGATGCTGGCTCAATGGTCTATCGGTTAAGTGCTCGCGCGCGAGACTGATACATCCTGGGTCGAAATCTCGCGAGGCGGGATGGTGGATGCGCACTGCTGAGGAGTCCCACAATTGGACGAAACGGCCAGGAATCGCACTCTGATACAACAGTCTAATGCCTAGCTTACTTAAATCAAGTTATGAATGGATGATTCTATGGGAGATCATTCGTGCACTAAATAAGGGTTCAAAAATATTTTTTTGAAAAGTGATGTCATTGACATAATAAAGTAGCAGATTGGTTTTGATTATATTTAGCCAGCCAGAAGTATAACAAGTAAGCCTGTATATATTTTTATTCGCTTACAATAGACTATTTTGCATCTGACATATTATTTAGAAGTATCCAACCACAGTATATGAGAGTGAACAAGTCAAAACAGTCAACATTCTGGCACATGAAACAATGTATGGCTACCGTAACAGATTTGAAGATCAATTGTGTTAACAGTGTAGTTGACCATTACATCTTCTATGTACTGAATCTCAAGCTAAACTCAAGCGACTGTTTATGATCCCATAACTTTTGGTAGCTTTTCTTTTTGAATACTCTTCTGGAAATATACAATACTCAGAAACCTCCCATTCATTTATTTTGAATATTTCCAAAGTAAATTCCGTATTTCTAATAAAACGTTTAAACAACTCATTTTCACAAATACACTCTTTCTTTAATACTGATAAGTGTTATTATTCAGCAAAACAGATAGGTTGAATGTCACTGAAACTTCATTCCTCCAAAATGAAGTAAGAAACATATGTCAGTATTTTTTTTAAGGAGAACACAAATGATAACAAAATAACTTAATTGTCTGTTTACTAAACCTCATGAGGTTTATTGAAAGTCAGAGTTATTTGAAAGATTACATATGGAAATTAAGACTTAGAAAGTAAAACAGATCAAGTGTACATTAACGATAGATTTGCAACTTTATATTGTGAATGAACAAATCATTTTGTTAGAAAAGTTGTTATGGATTTTAATAAATTGTTCCCATAGTTTGCGACCATTTTATTTTACATCCTAAAAATTGGTCTGATAATTACACATAGTACATATTTGTTACCTATTCTATTGATAAAGTGAGGACACTTAGAACCCTGTAAAAATTTCAGGTCACAATATAAATTTAGGATGGTTTTTTTAATCCCAATGGATAACTCGATAGATTAGTCTTTGTCAAGATGATAACTAATAAGTGAATGAAGCTAATGATTATCTTTAGTACACTAGGAAATAAAATCCAAAAACAAATCAATAAAGAGAATTTCAGGAACATAAGAAATGTTTGGTCACTACAAGGTTATGTAAATTGTTGGGGTTCTATTGAGATCATGAGTCGGTCGACGTGAGACTACCGTTGAAAACCAGGAAGCACTGGACTGCCGTTTCGTCTTGGTATGGGTTTCCTCGACAGTGCGCATCCACGATCTCGTACGGGGAGTCCGGACCCAGCACCTTCGGTCTCACGTGCGGACGCTTAACCTCTAGACCACTGAGCCGGCATGCTGTGGTGAGAATGTCTAACCTCAACGAATCCACCATATTGCGCGACCATTCGTGTCAGGTGTGAGTCAGTCACCCACTGAAGACAATGGAAATGGTTTCGCAATATGGTGGATTGGTTGAAGTTAGACATTAACACTACTGCATCCCAACTCAAGAGATCACGTGAGACTGAAGGTCATGGGTTCAGGTTCCACGTACGAGGTTGCGGACGCGAACTGCTTAAGGGGTCTGATACTTGGATGAAACGGCCGTCCAGTGCTTCCAGGTCTTCAATAGTGATTTCACATTGGTCCATTAGTGACCTCAATCAAAGAATTTGTCATTCACTTCATAAAAATTGTTACTAATTAGAAAAATTTAAATTGTTACCAATTCAAATAAAGAAAAGATTTGTATTATAGTTTATTTCACTCAACGTTTCTTCTTACTACATCAACGAATAGAATTCGATCAATTATCTATGAAGTATATATATGTAAGCAATGAGTTTAAAAACTGACTGATCATATCCAGACATGGAAAATAATTTTTTTTCTTTATATATTTAAAAATTGACTTTGTTTTTTATAGTGAATTTAATTTATTTTCCATCAAACTACTTAGTTTTTTCACTTGGTATTGTTTGTTTGAATCTTCCCATTGATGTTTAGGACTGTAATTGATCAGTCTCTTTGAAGCCAAAGGTACTGGGTTCCAATCCTAGAGTGAACATCAACTCTGAGATGCAGGTACATCCAGCTGATGAGTCCCAAATAGGACGAAACGCGCGTCCTGGATTCCACTGCTAGCCACTGTCCATCTTTACTTAGTTTTTTGTTTGAACTAGTTAAAATTATAATATTTTCTAGAAAATAAAATGGTGAGGAAATTCGCCTTTTACTCTCTAATCGGTAACTTAAAACATAGATTTATTTTCTATATGTGATGTTCCAAGCTTGAAATGAAAATATAAATATATTAGTTCAGAAAATATAAAATTAATACACCATAGCATGTGTATCAACTGAAATGTGGTGGATTACCTCAAATCTAGTTAAAACGAAATATGACTACTGAAGACAAGATTTAATTTTTTAATTCAAGTAAATATCTGTCTGTGAATTATTAAGATGACTAATATTTTCATATAAAGATCAGCTCAATTATAATTTACTTATGAACTATTTTATATTAGACAACTAAATATTGCTTACTTACTTACGCCTGTTACTCCGCATGGAGGAACAAAGACCGACCGACAACATTCACCATCCAACTCTGTCCTAGGCAATCTTTTCCAGTTCTTTCCAGCTGCTATTCATCCTGTTCATATCTGCCTCCAATTTTCAACACAGTGTGTTCTACGGCATTCCTCTTTCCATTTCCCTTCAGGATTACATGTTAGTACTTGCTTCGTGACGCACTTCGATGGATATCCTATCCACTTACAACGTCTTTTCTATAATTCCTCCTCAGCGGGAAGCTGGTCTATTCTCTCCCATGATATCCACCCAACGGACATTCAGTATTTTACGTAGACTATTGTTTTTAAATACTTGTACTTTTTGGTGATGTTTGTGGTGGTTCTCCACGTTCCAGCTCCGTACAGTAGGACTGACTGTCTTGGCGTTCGTATCAAAGATTCTCACTTTGAAATTAGTTGACAGTTGTTTTGAGTTCCATATGTTGTTCAACTGTAGGAATGCGGACCTTGCTTTGCCAATCCTCGCCCTTACATCTGCTTCAGATCCTTCATGTTCATCGATGATACTGTCTAGGTACGTAAAAGTTCCTACCTCTTCCAGAATTTCCACATCATGTGTGATTGGGTTGGTGTTTCCTGTTTTGAAGTTGAGAATCTTTCCCTGTTGTGTATGTTAAGGCCTATTGAAGCATAGGCTTCTGCTACACTGGTTGTCTTGACCTGCATTTGTTGATATGTATGGAATAGAAGAGCCAGGTCATCTGTGAAGTCCAAATCGTCTAGCTGCGTAAAACCTGTCCATTTCATTCTTTGCTTCCTGTCAGATGTGTTGATCTTCATAATCCAGTCAACCACCAGAAGAAAGAGAAAGGGGGAAGATTAGGCAGTCTTGTCTGACTCCGGTCCTTACTTGGAATGCATCTGTCAGCTGTTCTCCATGCACCACTTTGCAGTGTAGTCCGTCGTATGAGTTCTGGATAATGTTGACAATCTTCTGAGAAACTACATAGTGTCGAAGAAGTTTCCATAATGTTCTCCGGTACACACTGTCAAACGCCTACTCATAGTCAATGAAGTTGATGTATGGTGACGAATTCCATTCAATCGATTGTGCAACAATGAACCGTAATGTCGCAATTCGGTCTGTGTACGACCAATCCTCAAGGAATCTGGTCTGTCAATCTCGAAGTTGGGCGTCTACTGAGTCTATCATCTGGCTCACAGACATTCTCTTGAAAACTTTTCCTGATACTGATAGTAGTGTGGTTCCTCTATAGTTCTCACATTTTCTCTGATCTCCTCTTGTGGTATCTTGATGAGGTGTCCTTCTCTCCAGCTTGTTGGCACTTGTTCTTCCAACTCTTCGTGAATAAAGTGTGAAGCATGTTTGCAGTTACTCCTATGTCTGACTTAAATGCTTCGGTTGATATACTGTCAGGTGCTGCTGCTTTACTACTCTTGCTTTGTCTGGTGGCCATCCTGATCTCTTCGGTCGTTAGTGGAGTGACATCTATAGGAACGTCTGTAGGTGCTGCTTCGATGTCCTGTTGATTCAGTGGAGTTGGTCTATTCAAGAGTTCCTCGAAGCGTTTCACCCATCTGTTCCTCCGTTTTTGTCTTACCTTCAAATAAGGAAGACTTTCATACAGATTGTCAATTCGGTAATCAATCAAAGATAACATTAATTATCCTAGTTCTATCGCATCATATTAAATTTTAGGTGTTTAACTAGTGAGCAGATTAAATGGTTCAAATGCTTTAATGATTAAGAAAAATAGGATGGTTCAATTTATTTTATGTGCTTGTCGTTTTTCCCTTTTACTCTAGAAAATATAAATATAAAGACTAAAGTGGTCAAGTAGTTGAATAGTTATAGAGGTTAGTCTGATTTCATGAGATCGACTTCAGTATTGGAAAACCTAGATTTCGCTTGTTGTACAAACGACAATATAACAATATCTGAAGAAAAGGTTTTTTTCAGTGTATTCATAATTTAGTCATCGGTTTCTCTACAGTACAATGTTATAACTCATCACTTAATTTCTATGGCAAATAAGAATATAAATGACTGTTTTAACTCAATGTTAGAACAACTCAGATAAAAAATATTAATCTTATCGTTAAAGTAATAATTTACTCGGAATTATTTTTAGTATGTTGTTCGTTCAGAAAGATATTTTTGGTACTAAAATGATATATACTGAGTTCAGCATGACATACTGTAGGCGTTTTTATAATTCTGAGCACGTTTCATTTGTGCGATATCTCATAATCTATTACAAATCAACACATGAATGAGCGTTCTTTTATGAGGAACGGTGTGCTTTGGAGTACTATTATATCTTCATTTACTTCAATCTTCTGTGTTCTTAATTCGAATCATCAAAGCTGTAGTGGTTCCTGATTTCAGGTGTTTAGGAGTTGGGCCAGCGGATAAAGCATAACTAAAAGCATTACCACAACGCGCCACGCTGACTAGCATTGGGGATGTTTGAAAGAGAGTTAGATGTAGCCAAACCAAAACGTGGCATCAGAGCATGAAGTCACTAACTTCTAGTCTTAGCCATGTTGGTAGATGCAGACTACTTAGTTGGGGTCCGCGTGACCATCGTAACCAGGTGATATGGCTCAGAATCGATAACAATGGCGTAGGCGTATACACTCTTTATCTTCCTTTAAACCTTGAGATTAAAGTTGTTTCATAACTTTCTTCCTTCCTATACTATATCCATATATACAACCTATCTTTTATATACTACCACCACTAAATTAACTACTTCTACGAATTCGGTGTTCATCTTGTAGTGCTAACGAGATTTGGCAACTTGGACCGATGCATATATGTGCCTGGTCCTACGTTATAGCTGACTGACTGACTGAAAAGCATTAAATATATTACCATTAACAAAAACAAACATTTATAACTATCACTTAAGATCTCTTAATAAGATCCTTTTCTACAACTAGAAATTTCACACATCATTTGATTATATATTTCATTATTTTATTTAATCCTAATCTTCCTATTTACTCGTTATTTGTTTGTTTGTTTGTTTTTTAGTACAGAGGACTTTGTTGTTGTTTTTGTTGTTTTTTTTCTCAATTCACTTAGAATCATATTTCTTGTTTGTTTTTTTTCTTTTTCGGTAATTTATTTGTCTTATAAACCTTATAACCAATATTATTTACGATTTGTTTATTTGTTTTTTTTTTGTTTTGTATTTTTCCTATTTTGTTATTAAAATGATAATAATAATAATAAAATAACAGAATAATCTAAAAAAATAAGGTAATGCTAAAATTAGACAATAAGAAAACAAAATTGTTTGCTAGTGATGTATCATAAGAAAAAAATTAGATAAATAATTTCTTATATAATTTAGATTGTTTATTTTTTTTCCCCGTTTTTTTTAAGTTTTGAAAATTTATTTGAATTGATTGAAGGTTATATAATAAGTGAATATTGAATAATCACCATTTTGATGTAAGGTAAGTTTATTAAACTTAACGAATACAACCTTATCAAATAAATAAATAAGAGAATGTAGGGATAGCAATAAAATAATCAAAAAAACAACTTTAATCTGATTCTGTACATTTTTATGTATATAGATTAAAATAAGTGTTTTGTAATAATCGATACTATAGGACTACGTTTTTACAGGATAGTAGCTAATTATAAGAGAAGTACACTTGTTTTAATGCAAAGAGAGTTATATTACTGGTAGATTGGGAAAGATGAATATAACTGATACTTGCCAGTAATTTTTAATAAACTTCTAGCAACATTTGTGGTATTACTAACCAATAGCTAATACGAGGACACATTTCACCTACATGTACAAAAAAAGTTGACTTTTGTTACATTTTATGTTTAAAGTCATATATATATGATAAGTATGGTATTGGGTTCGAGTCCTAGAGTGAACATGAACACGGGTTCAGGTACATCCATCTGACGACTCTCGAATAGGACGAAACGTGTGTCCTGGATTCTACTATTAGCCAACACTCATCGTTTCGTATGATCGATAAACTTTTAAGTGCAAGTGAAATGAATTATCCAGGGAGGAGAAAAATGAGTAAATAACGGTATGAGAATTTTTTCGTAATGGAAGAATAATGTCATGGATGACGTGATAGTTAAAAAACTTTGACTAGCTTAGTAAAGTTTGGAAGTAAAAACTGAGTAAATTAAAATTAAGGTTGTGAAACAAAAATTAACTGACGTAGGAATCTCATGAAAGCGAAATTGCGAAAGCGTAATATAATCATTAGATATACTTTTTTGAATGTAGAAATTTGGCTTGAATCCTTATTCTGCAACATCTTCAGCAAAATGTAATAAAATTTAAAATTCTTTATTTGCTGGTTACTTTTAATGATTTGACGAGGGAAAGACAAACAAGTTTACTACTGAAAAAGTTTCTGTCTGTTTAGTTGAAACTTTGGTGGAATATGTTTAGAGATTAACATTAACAGATAGTTCTGCTCTTTCTATATGTCTATCCTTGATTGACTGTCTCAATAAACATTTTCTTAAGCATAAAGATACCAGTTATGCCGATGAGTACATTCTAATTAGCATTAGTTTTAATCTAAAACAATTCTTTCAAGCCACTTCTCGAAGCCCAGTTTTAGGACGAACGACTTATTTCTCATTCGTAGAATACTTCATTCATTCATTACTTATGACTTTTTGTTTATAACCGTTATCGTGCAATCAATGTCAGCTGTGGTAATTTCTGTTCAATTCTATGCTGTGAACATAGTATACACACACAGTTGAATACAGTTCTGACGGAGGCACTTTACATTTTACTGGACAAAAGCCATTAAAGTTCATGTATAGCCCTCCAAAAGCGTATTTTCGACAAATTTATCTTCCTGAATGGACATTTGAACTATGTTTACTTTCATTATCTAGAAAATGAAACGTCATCTTCATATTCCATTGTAAATCTGATGTTGAGATGTACTATGTTAAAAACTTAGAGTATATAAGAAGCATGTTTCTTGCTCAGATGACCATATTTCTAACTAACCTTTTTCGAACTGACTGATTGACTGGGTCTTATACTATACGTCTATTGATTGCTGATTGATCTGAATGCCATGGTCACAGACGTTATCTGATATTTCTGAAATTTTCTCAATCCCGAATTTCTACATTTTTTCCGACAAAATCTATGTGGATAGGTACAAGCGTTGGTATTAGTGATAATATCGTGTCGTTTCGCCTATAACGTATGTTGATATATTATTAGGTGACGAGAAAGTTTACTTTATTTAACGTTACATTTATTTTAGCTTGTCCATTTCATTTTATATTGTGTTTGCCTTTATTCACTGTTTTGTTTTTAAACTTTGGCAACTTCAAATGACATCATCATTAGTATACATACGTATATTGAGTACATAACTTTGGACAACTTCGTAATATTTTCTAACAAAGGTTTGATATCTAAACAGAGATTGATTTACTAATTTCTTTCAAATAATTTGTTTTTACAACTAAATAAAACTCCAGTACTTTTTTCTGAAATTCCTCAAGCTATCATTCTACTTAATAATTCACACTATTCTGATTACTTCATGAGTACTATACATCCAATATTAAGTTTATTTAAGAGGTATCTTCGACATGTATATTAATGTAATTTACCGGATATTTAAATTCATCGTTTCATAAATTCAATCAAAATGTGACCGATCATTCGGATATATCATAAGTTGCTATCATGATTCTTTTGTATTTGCTGTAGCAACTTAGAGAATGAACGATTATAAACTATATCTATATCTATATCTATATCTATCTATCTATCTATCTATCTATCTATATATATATATATATATATATATATATATATATATATATATATATATATATATGGTAAACAAATATGACAGTAATTGTTATCTTCAACTAAATATCTCAAGACCTGGCATTGAATATCAACATTTAATTCATTTGACCACTAAAACAAAATATACTTGCCAATTCATAAACAAATAAAAATATCTTATTTATGAAGACTGACCTATTTATTGATTAATGTATTTTAACTAAATAAATGACAAAACATTATTTTATTTTTCTCTTTAATAAATAATAAAATAGTATCTGTCAAAATCTGTTCCTTTTTCCTTTTTTTCTAAGATATTTCATTACTATTTTAGTCAATAAAAGATGAAAATATAAACAATAAAATCAGAAGTTTTTTTGTTTTTTTATTAATCTCATCACATGTAATAATAAAAGGAGAATTATTTGTTTTTATTTGTTTAGCAAGTTAGTTTACATGACCACAAGAGACTGATCAACTGCAGTCTTAAACATCAGTGAGAAGATTCAACTAAACAATATCAAGTGAATTTAAACTTCACTCCGTTGCACAAGCAAGTGGCTATCAGGACTCAGTAGCTAGTTGAGTAACGTGATGGCGTTTGAACTGAACGGTACTGGGTTCGAGTCCCAGAGTTAACATCAACTCTGAGATGCAGGTACATCCAACTGAAGAGTCAGAAATGGGACGAAACACACCTCCTGGATTCCACTGTTAGTCACTATCCATCTTTGCTTATGATCAAATTAGTTTATATTTTATAAGGAAGCCTATACCGACACCTTATAATTTGATTTGTTTTAATTTATCAGATTAGTAAATAAATAAGCTTTTACATACTGAATAAAATAGATTAAATAATAAAATTTCATAAGGTTATATTAGAGAGAATATCTGTTATCTGTAGTGTTGATCATAAAGTGAATTGTTTATAGTTCAGGATAAACGCTTATAAACATAGAGATTTTGTAATCTCTATCAAATTACATTTTATTTATATACACACCAAGTAAAAATTCGAATCGGGATGACAATAATGACATTCTTTTTATCATGAATAGTTAGACAAGTATTATTTATTGAAACAACAGTTATCATATTTACATATATAACTATCAGTTTATTATGTTTACAATTGTTTACTGTCTAAGTGTTTTAATAACCAGCTGGGTGATATTGGCAGAGTGCTTCAATATCTGGGCTACTTGTTTTTGTTATCTAAATATTTCAACGAGTTATCCGTCTTTTGTTTGTTTTGACATACCATATTGTCTATTATTCGCATAACCTATTCAGGCGCATTCATGAAAAGTTTATGATCTTTCGCTGTACAAGTTACAAAAAAGTACAATTAGAGATAACCTGGTGGCTGGCGATATGCACTGAAAAGAATGAAGATTATCCAAATGTTGATTCCTGAACTGCTTACATCTAGCTGGTAATCTTTCAATATTGATCGTCAAGATCAACCAAGAAATAAGAAAAAGTAAACTTGTTGAAATACTTTGTGCTGAAAATTCTATATTGTACCAAAAATATATTATTGGATAAAGCTATTAATAACAATAATAATTTTTGTATGTGAATGTTAAACAAATGTCTTTTTCAAAAAATAAATACATGCAATAAAACATTGGATGTCAAAGAGTTGAAAATGAAAATCAATTATGCAAATGACATGATGTTCAAGTTTGTTTGAAGAAGTAAATTGTGAAAATACAGCCATTCAAAGTAGTAGTCGAAAGCCATTTTTGTAACATAAGCTATCGTACAATACATACCATTTCGAATTAGAAAGCATTACAATACTGATACATTCGTACAGTAAGGAATTCTGATATGGAACTGTATCAACCTTATCAGAAAACGTAATGACTAGAATGTTACAGATCACAATGAAGAAAATCTACAAATACCTACAACCGATGTACAGCTAAAAAGTTCACGGTAAAAATCTACATAGTCGGTAACACTGAAAATATATAACACAGTAGAGCTATGAAGAACTATTCTATTTCCCAATCGTATGACAATCTATATCTTTCTACATTTGAAAGGGGTTTTGTGGAGATTTTAGTAATTTAATAGTTGAAATCATGAGTCAATTGAAGCTAGAAAATCATGGGAAACCTGGAAGGACTGACGGCTGTATCGTTCTATTGTGGGACATCAGCAGTGCGCATCCACGATCCCGCCTTGCGAGATTCGAACCCAGAATCTATCAGTCTCGCGCGCGAGCGCCCAACCTCTAGGTTCAATAAGCCGGAATCCAACGGTGTTAATGTCTAATTTCAACCAGTCCAAGAAATTGACCAATCGTCCACCATTGTCTTCACTGAGTTACTATCTCACAACGGACCTGGTTGAACTCCACTGGTCACTGCTTCTCACTATATATATATATATATATTTGTTTATTGAGATCATATTATCTGTTTCCCAAACACTTTTTCTACTCTCGATGTTCATATACGCAGAACAAAAAATATTGCTTATAAACAAAAATTTATGCATTGATTACGGGTTATCATAAATCGTTTCTAACTCAGAAATGAATATTATTCTAAAATATTCTTAACAATGTAACTGTTTCCACATTTTATTGCCAAAACAAATTAACTTTGATTCCATATGAAATATGTTAAACCGGAAATTGATTTTTATAGATTCTGCTTAGAAACTTTAAAACTGATTATGATCAATATCCAGACAAAAGTATCTAATGTACTAATTTTGTTAATCTTGATTTGTAATCATCTATATTTATGAAGAGGAAATAATACGAATGATTGATAAGGGCAGGATAAAGTGACTGAGGTATGAGAAAATCCGGAAGCTACATTTAATAATTACTGGTCAAATTATGTTGAATGAATGGTTAAGGATTAGTCAATTGTAGTTACACTTCACTATTTTGATAGTATAATGCTCTTCGTGAAATATATATATATATATATATATCATGCGCAATGAAGTTGTTATCAGTATCATCTCAAGCTAAGTGTTTGAAAAATCAGTGATGGTATTAGCTTAGTAAATGACATTGATATAACTAAGGCTCACACACTTCTATATAATAAATGTTCATATTTGTCTGATTTAAATCATATAATTTGTGTAGTATACATTGTAAGTAATAAAGAATGAAACCTGTTGCAAATTATTTCGTGGGCCATCTTAGATGAAAGAAGTTACTTTTATACAAGTGGGATTCTTAATTTTAAATTTCTTGCTAGGATGTTAATCAAGTGATTCATATTTTATAATTGAAAGCCAGATATTATATCATTTAATTTAGTGTAATACGTTCACAGATTTATAGAAATAAATGGATAACAAACAGTTGACTGGTTATTTATTAATTTTAAGGCCTTTGTATTCGTTCCTGTACATGAACTTGTTATTCCTCTCATGAAATCACTGTTAGTTTGTTGATAAAATTGTTTGGTTACCCAAAAGAGAATAAAATGCACGTAAACTGATAATTTGGATTGTAACTGAAATTGTAATAGATTTTCAAGTCCATATATTTGTTTATATTGTTCAATAATTCTAAATAAATAACTATTAAACTGCTTTACTAATAATATGTACCTTGTAACTCTACCAATGACTGTTTTAGTTATATTTCTCGCTCATCAAGTAAATGATCGACTATGGATTGTTGGTTCGCTATATGTAGATATTTGATTTCTGTTAGTCCAAGAAGTGAACTGAAATCGAACATTATCACATATGTCCATTTACAAGAATTTATTAAGACAAATAAGGTTATTGCTGAAAGAGTAGAAAAATTATTACTTTATCCAATGATTATTTAAATATCATATATAGCAACGATTACAGCTTTATAAGCAAAGATGGATGGTGGCTATCAGTGGGATACAGGACACACAGTTAGTCCCATTTTAGACTCGTCAGATGGATGCACTTGCATCCCATAGTTGATAATCACTGCGGGACTTGAAACCGGTACCGTTCGCTTCAAATCTTTGCCTATAATTTCTGTGACTTCCGATAATATAAGGGCAATCCGCACAAGGTGCACATTTGCGAATAACAGATTGCACTTCTAAACATCAGTGGGAAGATCGAAACAAACAATCCAAAATGAACAATCATAGCTGTTGAAACATTATACAGTATTTCATTTCTGCTTACGTTGGAAATCAGGATAAATATAAGATAAAAATAAACCAATTTGGTAAGACTTAGTTCTGAAAATTAATTGATAAGAGGTGGCCGAAGTAGAAAACTACTTTTGAGAAAATTAGTAGAGCGTTTACACTACCGAAAGGTATACACTGTACAGCGTCTGCATATTCTTTGCTCAACCAGTTCTGTTGATATTATATTAAATTGACGTTAACTTTATTATTTGTATTTATCAAGTTGTGCTTATTAAGTAATCCGTTAGTCTATTTGGCACAATTTTTCAACTTTTTATATTATATTTTTAAAAATGAGTTTAATGGGAGTTTAATGCTCACTGCTGAGCAGTCCCATACTAGAAAGAAATGGCCATCTAGTCCTTCCAAGATTTCAGTGGTGATCTAGCTTAGGTCGACTAATGAATTCAACTATTAAAAAAATAACTACAATCTCCACAAACCCTCATTCTAACTAATTTTATTTCGTAAAGAAATCTATAATCTGTAGATAATGCTATTATTAAATGTGGAAGTTATTTTGTTTAATGTTATCAAACTGAGAGAGGAAAGTATCATTTGAAAAAGTGTACAATAACCTCTACATTATATACTTGAATAAATTATAATTAATTTAGAAAAACCGAATTACCGAATATATATATATATATATAAATGGATGGATGGATAGATGGATAGATAGATAGATAGATTAGCTGAATCCTATTTCAACCCCGTTAAGTCGCAAACGTATACAGTTTTTCACAGTTGCAATAGATAGTTTGTTGAAGATAGTGATTTTTCAAGTAGACAAAATTTTAAACCTTTTAAGGGACTGAAAATGGCTTTGATGAAAGATCAAGTATTCTTCATCGTTTTCAAATATCGTCACCCTATCCACGTCTCCTTATTTCTGCTGATAGTATTCTCTTACAAACTTAATTTTCCTCTTATAACTTTTTTGGCTGTATTTCGTCCTAATTTAAAAAGTTACCACATCATATTTTTTTAAATTCTACTATATTCATTATGAGCATGCAAAGTCTGATCAAAAAATAAAAATAACATTCTAATAGTTTTGTTCAATTTATTCGTCTGATTTTCTGTTTTATATTCAATCAGTCAATAAATTATAAACTGTTGTTGTGAAAATGTATATAACTGCTACTATCTAAACTCCTGAATGAATTCGTTGAAAATAGACCTCTCTTTCATATTGTACATCCCATTGACATTATTCCGCTCAATCAGTACTCTCTTGATGATTTCTAAAAGGTTAAATTTGGAGTTACAATTATAGCCTGGGAAAATTCGCAACTAATAATAAAATCACGCAGATACATTTAGCTGACGACTCCAAAATAGGACGGAACGAGCGTCCTGGATTCCACTACTAACCACTGTCCATCTTTGTTTATAATTATCAAATCTCATCATTATTTCATAAAAGCGATAACTTTACTTCGTACATGCATCTGTAGTGTGGATAGAAATTATGTTCTCATTTAATGCGATACCATATACACTATGTGTATATAAACGATATCAATTTTGTAAATGGACTATTATTTCTGATTAACTTTTTTCTTGATTGAAATATTTTATTGTAAAATTGAAACAAAATCGTGATTTACAACATTGTCTTAGTTATTTGTAATTATTTTAAATTTGTTCAAATAAAGATGTGATACTTGGCTATTCAAAAATCAGAAATACATGGTATATTAAATGGATTTAGAAAAACAACACATTTTCTATGTTTTTAGCTAATTAACTTATACAAAAGAAACTAATGATATTACATAGGGAAAAACAGATTTTACATAATAAAACTATGAAATTGTTCTAAATGTTATTTTACCAGTAAATCGGAAAAAACAGCAATAGATAAATCTACCTATATGGATAGAGATTATTCATCTTATAGAGACCTAAATAGATTTCAAGTATTAGTAGATTTAGATACGGGTTTTCATCACGAGCTGACATCAACTATAAAGAAAATTTTCACTTTGTATATAAAATTCATCAGTTCGAGAAGCTCTAATGGATTATTTCATCCACAAAATATAAAATCAATAGACCTAATTTGAAGGGGTTTTGTGGAGATTTAGTATTTTCATAGTTGAAATCGTGAGTCAATTGAAGCTAGACCACCATCGAAAACCTGGAAGCACTGGAAGGCCGTTTCGTCCTATTATGGGACTCCTCAGCAGTGCGCATCCACGATCCCGCACTCACGAGATTCGAACCCAGGACCTACCAGTCTCGCGCCAGAGCACTTAAACGATAGACCACTAAGCCGGCATCCAACAGTGTTAATATCTAACTTCAACCAACCCACAAAGTTTGAGAAACCATTCATCAATTGTCTTCAGTGAGTTGTGATCTCACAACAGACGTGATTGAACTCCACTGATCACTGCTTCCCATAGATGCGCCCTGCTGAGGAGTCCCATAATAGGATGAAACGGCTGTCCAGTGCTTCCAGATTTTCCATGGTGGTCTAGCTTCAATTGACTGATGATTTCAACTATAAAAAGACCTAATTTGATTAAAATAATATGCAATATTGTTTCCTTATATTATTAAAGTTTATGTTAATTTCGGTTATTCGGTTATTTGCTCTGAAGAAGTGGTTCACATTGTCATGAAACATCAGAAATCCAAATTTCTATTCATTGAGTTATTACAAATATAACATTATTAACTTTTTACTCAGTACTATACTTATTTCAAACTATCAATTCCAATCTTGCTATTAATCCCCAAATAATCCCTGTAGGTTAAGTTTTTGTATCATGGTAACGTTTTTAGGCACACAATTTTAAGAATAGTATTGATTTGTGAAATGTATACAATCTTTAAAGAAATGACTAAACATTAAATATGTTCGATACAATTTTCTAAACCTTATAGTAATAAAAACTAGTTTTTGTCATCCTTTTAAGCATTTCAAGCATCATACAGAGATATTTCTACTGCCCATTATTTTCGATATTTGAATTTGATGCAAAGTCCAGAAATTCACGCTTATGATCCTACTTGACATATTTCTATACTGTACTTTTACCAATTGGATTATTATAGTCAATAATGATACATTTGTCAATGATGTGTGTATCTCAAAGTATAACACTCCCTAAATACCTTCGGAAATTTAGAATTTGACAAGTGTCACATTAAAATAATTGAAGCGAGATAATTTCCACATGATTAATTTTTAAATTTGGAAAATAAGTCAATATTGGATTTGGGCTTTTAATCAATATGACATTTTTGTTAAATTACTTAAGCGAACAAACTAAGTTCATTTTGGTTATAAAAAAGTATTACATTTTCATGTATATGGGGATTCAGTGTAACAACGAGAAAATTGTATGCATGACATAAATAGATCAATATCATTTACGTGTATTACTTTTAGGAAATGAGGTATTTGTGTTGGACACTGTTCAGAATGACCTTTAGATTAATATTGTTTAATTGGATCACCCTAAATTGTTTCTTATTCAAGATCAAGTTTATTTGACTGAAGAAGTATCATGTGAACAAATCTTATGTTATCTATAAGAAAACACCTATTAATATTTAACTAAACAATACATCAGATTTTTCACAAACAAGATTCGCTTGAATGGATGATTATGTAAGTTATAAAGAGTGGAGCAACTCTACATTTGTCTCAGTATGGCTGAATATACCATCCATAATACTGAGGTTCAGTTCACTCCCCCAAAGAATTTCTAATCTACATCGTTTTCAGTAATTGTAGTTCAAATATATAAATAGCTAGCTTCTTGAATTTCCATAACACTCAATGTAAGTTGAGTAACCAGCCTCATTTTACTTTTTTATCTTTAGTATAATTCATTCAATATCTAATATATATAATCTCCTTGAGATAAAGTGATCATTCAATGGAACTTAACATTCTAAATATATTCTCATACTATTCACTAAATTTTCAATCATCCCCTTTGGCCAGTTCATTATTATTAACATATTTACGCTTATAGATAAGTAAATCGGAAAAATATAAATGATAATCGTGTTCAACAAATGAAAATATGCTTTTATATAATCTGTTTTTATTTACTTACGAAATAAATTGGATTATTCAGAGAAGTAGATTGATACTTACAATTTAATTAAATATTTGTACTCGTATATGAAAGTATTCAAAAAAGACCCAGTATTATTTATTAAGGTGAGTTTGTAGTGGCTTAGCTTCGTTAATCATTCACCTTGATAACCGTTATTATATAAATCCCAACGGTGTTAAAATTCACAAGGCAACAAGAGGCGGTAACTGCAATTTATTAGTGCAGAGCACGGATCACAAAGCTACAAGCTCATCCAGCAAGTTTGAAGCAGAGGGGCGAATATGTTTATGAGAGCAAATACAGAGGCGAATTTATAGTCAAATCGAATAAGGGAACAGCAAGGCAAAGCAAAGGCTATTATTAGGATTCCAGTGCATGCACACGTATTGAAGAGAATAAACTATCGAGCAATATTTAAGCTAGAAAGAGATGTGCGTAGGCTATCATGTGATCAAGCGCACAAGTTTATACAGATAAGATAGTGATCATAATAGAACAAAGGAATAGGCGAGTTATTACTGTTCTAAGAACATTGTCGGTAAAGTAAGTGAATAAAAGGGTTTAACAAAAATTTGCCATAATCGAAATTGACTGTGGGAGGGTTACTATGATTTCGTTATTTTTTAAACAAACAAAAACACTTGGTAGGATGGGGAACATAAACTGATTGATTCTGGATTATACATACATCAACTACACATTGATATATTTATTTAATATTAGAAAACAGTAAACGTTTCATGGAGTTAGAACTGTAAGTAAAAAGGTACAGAAACCCACAAAGCTATACATTTTGCCTCCCAGTCTTTGTAATACATTAATTTTTTTTAGTGAAAGGGTGAGATAATTCAGTATTCAATATATTTATACCATAGGCTCATCATATATGATAAATCAGTAGACGTAGATTTTTTGCATCACAATATTCATGTGACTAGGATTGTGAATTGTTAAATCATGATGTCAATAGCTAGCGCGAAACCATTATTCTACTCCAAGCTTGTTAATATTTTACATCAGTACCGCATAACAAACCCAGAGATTTACATACCATTCCATACATCATGTCACTAATTATGTACACTTAGAATGAAAAGTCATTAGCCGTATAATCCGATAAACAATTTTCTGAATATTTCAAAGACTTTATATGGCTTGACGTAACAACACTAGCAAAATAAACAAGTCAATTACTTCAATCATATATTTCAGAAGTGCTCTGTACTTTGCAACGAATTAGTACTGTGTGCTAGCCCTTTTGACCCTATTAGATGGAATATCGATTCACAATCTATCTTTGAAAGATGTAATAAATTTAATTCGGTTTACAAAACCCATTATTAAAAGTCTGTCAAGATATTTGTGAAGATATGAATAATTCATAATCGCATAATAACAGACAGACTAAAAAAAGTGAAAATATAAATGAAACATGGAATTGGCACAGTAGAAAACTCCTTGGATTAGTTGTGACTCAGTTTACAAAACTTTACTTTAGTAAAGCAAATGAATACGCTGGCATAAATGAACGCAAAATCGGACATATGAATATGATTATAGCTATGGGAATAATAATTACAGTTTGATTACGAATAAAAGTGTCACTTTTAATTGTCTGCTATTTCCTGTTTGTACATGAATGTGCGGAAAGAGATTTAGTAAAAAAGAACTTCCCACAACCGCTTTTGATCACCATCACTTTACCTCATATTTTTGAGAACATTTTTCTAATTTATTAGACCAGGTAACAGATAGCATAAAAGTTTACAAGAGCTTTATATATCAATCCTTAACGGACATTTCTTCATTTCGACGTAACAGATTGAGTTGAGATGGAATACTTACAGAGCTAATCGATAGTGAATTGAACAAACGTTTTCATCACGTCCAAGAGAAATACCATTTCGCTTACTTTGTACTCATGGATACGGACAAAGTTTTATGCTTATTTTGAAAACAGGTTATTATTGAAAAAGATTCAATATGAAGTGGAGTATATATTGTTGTTAAAATAACTTTGATTTGCATCACTTCAATATTCACATAACTGTAATAAACATTAGTGCCAACGGCAAAATGATTAAGAAAACATCAAGTGTATTGGAATAAATTATTTTTCCCTAGATCACTAGTTTCTTATCGATTAAACTAATGAAACACTTTTGCCAAATTCATTCAAAGAATTCTATATTTAAAAGGATTTATTCATAAAGGAAAATTTGAAATGTTTTCTAGTTAGAAAATTTTTTTGTTCAAATTACTTGATCATTATTAAGAGTAATTTGAAAGAAGAAATAATTAATGGCTCATTATGAGACTTTAAGAAGAATATATTAATTTTAATAATTGAGATCATGAATCAACTGAAGCTAGACCATCATGGAAAACTTGGAAGCACTGGACGGCTGTTTCGCCTATTGTGGGACTCCTCAGAATATATTATTTTGTCTGAACAAAATAATTTAAATGTATTTAAACAATTTATTAAAATATAAACCTGAAACATGTCTACAATTTATTACTATTTTATTTGTTGCTTCATATTTGCCATATTTGAAGAGATTACGAGTTCAGATAAATCTGCGAACAGAACAAAAACTCAATGACACAATCACCCATAAGCTAGCTATTTCGATATGTCCCAGCCAATCTAACTAGGAAGAGAAATCTTGGTTCAGAAAAGGAAAATGTATTCCACAAGTAGCCAGAAGCCCGAATAACAACAAGCACAATTCAAGCGTATATATACAGCATAAAAATGTCATCAGGAAACGTTACAAAATAGCATATTAAAAGAGAAAACGAACCAATGACATTTAAGGTCCTCCCAAATAGAAAATTCGGCATGAAGGTGAAAATGAGTGCTTTTGGCACGAAAACAAGAAATTTAAATTTCGAAGTAAAATTCAAAAATAAGGCATTTACTAATTGAGTTCTGGGGATCTAACATCCCCAACAATATTCATTGACATAAGTATATAATATGCTTTTTATGTTCTATATCAATATAGTACAGTGTCACAGGGAGAAAACATCAATAATCTCAATGTTTGGTATGTTCAGAAATTTATCGATTCTAGTTTACAAGCATTATGAGTACGGGAACATTACGATAACAATGATAATAAAATATTTGTGATAACTCACTAATATCAATCTGTATTGAATTGACTTTAAATCTGTATTTTATTTTTCGAATGGATTTTTAATTATCAGACTTTAAAACGTCTTGAAACAAGTACTTTTATTATAAGTATAGGGTTTTTGTGGAGATTTTAGAACTTTTATTGTTTAAATCACTAACTAATCATTGATAGATCATTGAAGATTGAACAATATTGCAAATGTCATTGAAGTTAAACATTAAAACTGTTGGATACCAACTCAGTGGTCTAGAGGTTAAGCGTTCCCACTTAAGACTGAAAGTCCTAAGTCTGGTCTCTAGATCCAGGGTCGGTTATTAGTACTGCTCAGGAGCCCAGTACTAAGACGAAACAGCCATCTAATGTTCCCAAGTTTTAAGTGGTTGTTTAGTTAAGATCAGTTCGTGATGTAAACTACTGATTATCTTTATACTTACGTTATGAACACTTACGCGACGAATGATTACTTTTTAACTATATCAGCAAAATTTCCTAACGCTTTTGGTACACTTACAATTTTCGTATTTATTCATGCGGTAAGAACATGTGTGATCCAAAACAAACTCAACCTTTCACTTCCTCCCTGTTTGTTGAACTACTTGCATATTTTCCATTAAGAATGCATTTATAAAATAAGCAAAATATTATATTGTTTGTGCAAGACCAAAGAACACATTACGCCGAGAAATGGAGACAGACATGAGAAGAATGAACAAAAATTGAATAGAACTAGAAAGGAAGGCCCAGGATAGATTGGGTCGGAGAATGCTGGTCGGCGGCCTATACTCCACTGGGAGTAACAGGCGTAATTAAGTTAGTAAGTAAGCAAGACAATAAATTATATCTTTAATATTAGTGATGAAGTCTAATGCATGTATTATAAACATGATATAAGGGTTTGATTCTAAAGAAAAATATATTACATTAGATATAATTCCTAATTGGTTAAATAAACTATTTCCTGTTTATAAAAATTCATTATGTGCTTGCTTGTATACGTAATCATTTCTAGGCTTTTGAAACGTCCTTTAGATGTATCTTTTTTTTATTACCAATTTAGTATGTTATCATAACAATTCATAAAACTATTAAGGTAATTAATTGAATATACATAGTTTCCATTCACTGTTATTTCGTGCCTACTGATGTATGTTTCATGTATTTTATACATTGTTATATTATGACTAGTATACTATATGATATTAACAAAATGAATGAAATATTAAGCTAAATTAAATGGACTTCAAAGCTTTGTCCTTTTAGATATAATCAAGCATACAGTGATTGAAATGCAATTAAATAAATGACATTTTAATTAAATAAGTAATAAAATTAGATTTTATGTCAATAAGGATGACCTTGACCATATGAAGGTAAATGACAAATCATATTAAAACAAAGTGTTCTTTTACATTTTTAAAATAGTGTTTGAACAGTAATAGGAATGTCAATGGTTTGGATTAGAAGTGACACAAGAAAATGGATACTTTATATGGTTTTATTACGATGTGTAAATTTACTGTTAAAAATAATGTGGCACACTATCAACAATATAAAGGTGACTTGATTTTGTGGAGATGAAGAATATGTTAATTAGGTTGTATCATAATACTGTATAGTGATGAAGTTTTAGGTTTTTATTTCTTAGTAGACACCTATTCTTACTGAAATGAATGGACAGATGGTTGATCAGTCTCAATAAGAATAAAACGTACATTCCGAATTCATACATTCGACATTATTTAAACAACTTTTGATGATTTTATAGTAATATATCATCATTTAAAGAATGGCAAAAGCAGGAAGATGGAAGATTTATCTAGTTGTGATTAAGAATTTCGGCTTTCTGGATTCATCAATTTTATAAGTACCATATAGTTTTTCGAAATATTCTTTTGTACGAATAAGAATATTAAAGTCTATTGAGCAAATAACGAGAGAATACAGCAGTTTAAATCTTCAAAGCTTGTGTACCTCATAATGCAATTTAACTGCAATCGATAAAAATCCGTAAACAAGCAAATCAATATATTTAGTGACGGAGAAGATAACTGTTATATATAACTTAGTATGTATGAAAACGACTCAAACAATTTGGAGAAGTGGTAGAAAAGTGAAACCGGGACTTTAAAACAAATCTATATTTCCACCAATAAGAAAAGTTCAGTATTGCTCGGTAGAATCTCAGAATAATCATTTATTACATCATGGTTGTACTGAAAGTCAAAATACCAAAACATCGTTCAGAATTTCTACATTTGACTGTTCATCTCTTAAGATTGTAACTAATATAGTAACTTCATGTATTATCTATACATATGAAAACGAACGAATCGAGCGAAGAAATTACTTTTCAATTAGTTTACATGATTCACAATAAAGGAATATTACTCATCGAGTAGATACGTTACATAATAATTATATAATGACATATCGATTATTAGATGGAAGAAAGAGGATTAATACTAATCGAAGTAATTATTCGAAAATCAAGCTGTTGCTACGTCGCCTAATATATGAAAGAGAAGAAAGAACTAACAAAATATTTTGATGAATGGTCAATAATACAGTAGTTATGTAAGAATCAAGAGATGAATGTAGAGAATAAGTAAAATACAAAAATGGAAGGAATACGAAAATTGTTTACCCAAGTTCTGTTACAGACTCCTCTATATCGATGGCCAGGGTAGCGAGAGTGGTTGTAAAAACTTCTTTTGGATACAATGGTTCAGTTTGTGAATATGGATTGCGATGGTTTCAGCTATGTGCAAAAGACGAACTCGTAAACCATGCGGCAAATTTAATGGAATATGGTAGATAACTTTAAAAGCTTTATTCAATTGAACTTCATGACCTGTGTCCACTAAATGAGCGAGAATAGAACTCTTAATCACTCAATCGCTCGATTCGTTCCCTATTATTTGTCAAATGTCAAAATGGGAATTTTCACATCTATACATATGTTGTAAAAAAATTTAACTCGCATAATATTTATTCCTTAAATATTCGTTAAGGGACTGTTAACAAGAGACAAGAACTTTTCACATCATTTAACTACAAAATATTCTGAAGTGTTCTTCATGAAATTTCGAAATAAATAACTGAACAAAATACATTCATTTATATGAAATGATTCCCAAACATATATGCATATGTATACTATTATCAAAAATTACAAACAAAATGTATAATATTACTAATTTAATTAATATGAGTAGTTTTCTTTTATATAATGAACTTGTTAAAATTTCAGTTTTCACAGTTTTCTTCTTCTCTTCTTCGTCTTCTTCTTCTTCTTCTTCTTCCAAATAATATTTCATCTTTAACTTTCTTTTATGTTTTTTTTAAAGCTCCGTTTAGTGAAAATTGTGTTTTAAATAATTTTGACCTGAAAAACGACCAGTTTTTTTTCTTTTGAAAATACCATGAAAAGAAAATTTTTTTCTGATAGATGGCATCAATTTGAAACGTGCTTATCGATCATGAAAAATTAAAAAAGAAAAAGGGTTTGTACTATTTCGAATACTTAAAAAGACAGTTTGTTTAAATATATGACCATTATTTCTAAATATATTGGTAGACAACCGTTTAGACTTTAATCGACTGAGTGTTTAAGTCTAAAAAATTCGAAAGGGGTATTCTAGTTGCTCAAAAATTCACAGATATTTGAACGAAGAACATTCTTTTTCAGTACATTCTCCTTAGATTTTATAATTATCCCAAAAGCAGCCATGTTTAAAGGAATATACATCGTTTAATACCATAGCATATGGATTAGGGATTGTTTGTTATATAAGGTAAAATAAAATCGTTTATGTTGAGATGACTAATATGAAGTGTTGACTTGAATAAGTTTGTATGTGAGATCCGAATAGCTATTACTCCAGAAGGTTGGACAAATAACTAGTCAAAAAGCCGGAGCTTTAAATTTGGAAGAAATACGCTCAAGCACTCTTATAACATTCCTCGACTTCTGATTCAGTCAGTTAATAATCATTTTGATGATATTGTAACATAATTCGATCAATGTTCATAAAACCTTCTTATTGCATTTTCATAGCTTACTATTGTCATCATTATTATCATTAATATTATTATAACACTTACAAACGTTTTAAGAAATGTATTCAGCATCTACTCTTATTTACTAATTCGTACCCATTTCATATTATTCTACATATTACGTAATTTCTGATTTGTAATTACTTTATTATCACCCTCACCCCATATTAACCCTATTTATTCTGAATTTTCTTGTATTTGAAAAAAAACTAGAAGACTATTGTATTTAAAACACTAAATGAAGATATAGATTCAATGTTAAATCTATTCAAACTGTTCGTTTATTCTTATTTGTGTTTGGAGAATGAAGAGATAAACAAGGACCAATGACTTTCTTGTTTTTAGTTACTTTATTTGTCTGTTAATTTAGGATACAAAATTTTTAAATCACTGATGAACTGTAAAAGAAATGACAACTTGATCATAATCACTAAATCTGGACTATATTTATTATCAGGAATTGAAAATTGAAATGAAACAATTCAATTCATTAAAATAGTAAGATATCATAATAAAAAAACTTCGTTGCTGAGGCATGTTTTGAATTAAGTTTACACGAAGAATAAAAGCATATCTCCTAAGTATTTTTAGGCATTCAATAAAATTAACATATAAATGCACATTTGGTTTTAATTAAGAGAATCTACTTTCTATTGATACGCAATATTAAGTGGTATGAAAATTTTTCGTCTAAAAACCTTTCATCGAGAACAGTTTTTATGTAGTATACTGCACTGGTATTCCGTTATACTCTATCGAAAAAAAGACTTGTTTTTTTGTTCCAAGTTATCTACTTGTAGCTTCAGTTATTAACTTTTCAACGGTGTAAGATGTTATGCATCTCATAAAAAGTCTGAAAACTTATTTTCTTCATCTATCGTTGATTCGTCTATTCAGCTGATGAATACAAGAGGTAATTGTTTATTTATTCAAAGTCTAAGAAAGGCTAACATGATTATGTGTTTTTAAAAATGATGCACTTATTGATACCTGACAATAATTCAATAATGAGTAGAACTCGGTTAATTAAAAAATCTTACTTGATGCACTTCAGTTTGAAGTTAAATAACTATGCAAAAACCAGTACAGGAGAAGCCCATATAGGATTTATATTGCTAGTATTTCAACAAAATATGTTGTGTTAAGTGTTTCATTATATCCAAAAGTCAGTTGCCTAAAGTCCAATATTTCAGCTTCCAGGTTTCGGATTTAAATATCGAATGAGTAATAATACATTGATCCTACAGAATAAGGATTGGTACGTAAAGTGGAAATAAAACTGATCATTGGATTTCAGAAATAATTGTTTATTCCTGGGTTGAATATAAAGGCAAATGATCAGTATAAAGAATAAGAGAGATAAGTTCCTTACTAAATGTACATTCTTATATGGAAATGAAATATCTAAAATATTCCTATCATAGTTTTTAAAGCATATGTCACAGCTCCTGTTTATGAATGTTTGATAATTAAATAATATTTTTAGCCTACTGTCTATGTTCTAAGTCCTATAAAATACAAGTAATACTTTTTCAAGAAGTTATCTTGCTAGAATCATTTGATCTTATGTACATTAACTTTTGTTACTTATTCAATATACAAAGTAACTTCCCTTTTTTAATCGTTCTAATTAATGGAAACATGTTTTTATTTGTTTATTTGAAAAGAATTAATTCACTACATCCTTGATTTTTTGTATAGTAATTCAAAGTAATCCATTCACTAACTACTATTAGAAGAGCATATGCTATATGCTTAAAAAAGTACACAAAATGGATTTTAAACCATGTACTATTAAAAGAGTGAATAAAAAAAAGTCTTTCTTTAAGTGATTATGTAATAAATATATATTGTTCATATCTACTGTAATAGTATCATTTGGAAATTCATTGCAGGAAATTCAATTAGACAATACCGAGATGAAAAGTAATGAATAATTCACTAACTATTGTCTATCGCTTCCTCACCATCCAAACAAAAGTCACCTATATACATATACATAACATTATTATACTTCTTTAAAATTATATATTTATATATACGTGACACAGACATGTATAATGTAACAATACTGACGAGAGATTGGTTTATACATCGTTTGCTATATAAAAAGAATGCCTCAATAGAAGGTTGGAATTTGAATTGAAAGGGAAAACCAGGTTACATCAACAAAAAAAGAGGCCTAAAGTAGATGTGTTTGTCTTACTCTAATATCATATATTTTTTTAAAATTTTATATCCCAAACAAATATCGTTAATGATAATAATAATAATGATAATGATACTATTGTCAATAAAACTGTCATATTCGGCAGAATAATTGTAATTACCTAACAATTACAATGAGAACATTAGGTCTATATTATTAAAACAAAGGTACTTGTACTTTAACATTATTGAATAATTTCCAAATTTTATTAATATGCTACATCAAATAAATCAATTATTTGTAAACCCAATTATTAACATTGATTACGTAATAACCAAATTATTTATTCAAGATGCATAAATTTACACCTTTCAAAAGGTTTATTAATTAACTTTGAAATGTATATTTCAGTAGTGAATTATGTCCTATTGAAATTTTTGAAAAAATATGAAAGTATCAATGAGCTTGTAAATATCTACTTACTATTGATACAATGTACATATTCATTCATTATAAATGATAATTAGACAATAATTGGAATTAATTTCATAAATAAAACTAACTTGCTAAAGTAATTTAACATAACAATAAAGGTTTGTTTAATATGTATTGTAATGTTTTATGAATTATTTTGAATAATACTATCCATAATGAATTTCTGTGTCTACCGATTGAGATAATATTTTGAATTTATTTGGTATATAGATATATTTCATGGATCGGTTGATGTTAGACATTAACACCGTTGGATGCCGGCTAGCTCAGTGGTGTAGAGATAAAGCGCTTGAGCGCGAAACTGGTAGGTCATGGGTTTGAATCTCGCGAGGTGGGATCGTAGACGCGCACTGCTGAGGAGTCCTATAATAGGACGAAACGGCCGTTTAGTGCTTCCAGATATTTCATAGTGGTTTAGCTTTAATTGACTCATGATCTCAACTACTGAAAAAATATATATTTGTAAACAAATGTAATTAACAGTTTGTCTGGATGCCTTTTGTTATAAAAATCATTGTCTGGTATAAATGAACAAATTACTAGTGATAATATTCAATTCATCTTTTATAAAGATTATTCGAATAGTTATTATTACATTTTTTTCAAAATTTAACTGATCTCTCGATATTCTAAATAACATTTAACAGAGAACTTGAAGACCTAGTAATTAGCATTAAACACCACTGGAGTTAAATGTAACGGGTTATTACACAGGGGTAAATAAAACTTCATGTCGTTCAGCAATGTTGAAAATCTATTTTATTTACGAATATAGACGAACATATTTCAGTTTAATGTTTCGAGTTTAACATG
Source organism: Schistosoma mansoni (assembly GCF_000237925.1). Classification (NCBI taxonomy): domain Eukaryota; kingdom Metazoa; phylum Platyhelminthes; class Trematoda; order Strigeidida; family Schistosomatidae; genus Schistosoma; species Schistosoma mansoni. The sequence continues at coordinate 13,894,811 of NC_031498.1, read as the reverse complement.
TTCACTGTTAAATGTTTAGGTCTTATGTTCGATTCTCTGTAGCAGTTTTGAACAGCTTAAGCGTCCCAAACCATGATAAAACTTTCCTTATTCCACTTTAGTTTTTGTCTGTTCTCTGTATGATGTTTATCTATGATACAATTACATTCAAATCTGATCAAACCCTAAAGACTCTGTATTTTAATGATATTTAGTTCCTTACTCTTCTAAAAATAGTCAGATGTCATTTTATTCCAAACACTGATTTCTAATCTATCCAACTTGCACAAAATGCATCAGTCACTTACAACATTATATCTTAACCATTTGATGTGAAATGCATTGTACACCGAAAATTTCATTTTCAAGTGTTATCGACAACTCTACAGTTTATTCTGAAGTTATATAAAATTCACTTCGGTGAAATAGGATTTAAAATCTCATAAAGTTTTTGTGTAAATTTAATTATCCATGAACTGATGAATGCCATCTACAATGCATGTCAATATTTCTATTATGCTTTTTATCAATATTTTATTAACTATGTGGATTATGTCATGACTCTTTTCACGTAACAAACATGAAATCGTCTTATTTTAGGGATAAAAAACATAGGTCTATAACTGTTGTATTTTATAAAACATTTAAAATTTCTTTGTCGAACACCTATTAACAAAATTTTGGACTTTCCTTTCTTTATGTAAAGCAGACATAATAATTTGATTAAGTATTTTTCAGTTTTTTTAAGAGAGATAGATATGAAATAAACAGTCAAAATGTTATAAAACATCAGGCCAACAAAAGATTACATGTAACATGTAAGAGACAAAGGTAAAACATTTGTATGTAGCTATACTTTTCCAGTAAAAACTATAAATAAACCTCAGTGCCCCCTGTTCATATTTCTGCCAAAAACGGGTGTGGTAAATTTAAAAATGTACACTTATTGATTATTACATTTGATCAGTGATCAACAATAGTGTTTTTACTTCATTTAAATCATCTGATACACCATAATAAAATGTAAAACATGTATATTTCAATTCTATGAATTCTCTGTTGTTTTTTCCCCCAGTAATTAGCTATTGTTTTCATTTAGAAATGATTTATACTTTAGTTAGTTTGTTGAAAACAAAAATATATTTTAAATGGCAATGGAATTGTAATTATAAGTAGTTTTTTAGACTAGTTTATTGACCTAATTATTATTTCACTGTAAATATATAACCTTTTTTTAAAAAAATAGCGAATGAAAATGAACCACACAAAAAATATGAAGCTGATTATTTACGAAGCAGTTGTGTCAGTTCATTTGGAATCAGATATTGACTTGATTCAGTCACATATATATTAAACAAAGAAACGGAATCATGTAGTCGGTACACATAAAATAAACAGCACAATTACATTAGATATCTAAGAACTTTCGTCTACATTAGAGCGAATAGTTTCACAGTATTTGGGTGCCACGTTAATGTAAGACATTAATTAGGAATAATATATTTGTAAAATCTCAGCGAATGAATTTAAAGTAGATCCAACGTTTCACTTGGCAATCTGGTCCAAGCTTTTAAATTTCCTTGAAAAAGCTTGAACCAGATTTCCAGGCAAAACATTGGATTCACTTCAAATTCATTTGCTGAGATTTCACAAATATATTATTCCTATTTAATGTCATAAATTAGATTTATTTGTTCAAAAAGTTCTATGTTAATAATGTCAGATATTTTGCGAAATTATAGTCTGAAAAAAACCCAGTTTACAAAATACTTTTTCTAACTCAAAACAACAGAATACTACACAAATTACCCTAATTTAGTCATAAACATATTCGAAAAAGTATGAAAAAACAAAATTATTATTATTAAACAAACATGTAATTAAAATATATTATCAATTGTCCCACATAATAACTTAGATCTAAGATGGTTTCAAGTACTTTGAGTAATATAGTTTTACATACACTTGGTATTGTTTATTTGAGAACTTCCCATTGATTCTTATAATCCTTAAAATGCTTGTGAATTAGGGCTATATCGAGGCAATATGCACAGTATGCACATATGCCAATAACAGACTAATCAATTGCAGTCCTAAAAATCGATGAGAAGGTTCAAACAACCAATACCAAGTGAATCCAAATATCACTCCATTGCAAGTGGCTATCAGGACTCAGTGGCTCAGTGGATAATGTGATGGCATTTGAAGCGAACGGTATTAGGTTCGAGTCTTGGAATAAACATCAACTCAGAGATGCAGGTACATCCGGCTGACGAGCCCGAAATAGGATGAAACGCGCGTCCTGGATTCTACTGCCAGCCACTGTTCATCTTTGCTTATAATAGTTTTAGATAGCTTAAGATTTACCGTAAATAACTGATATCATGCTTTGTAATATTTCATCACCATACATAATACAATATCAAAAGCAACTCTTTAAGCTGCTGCTACACATTATTCCTTACTAATTTAATTTTATTATTATTTGAAACCGTAGAAAATCAGTTTAGAAATCTACGAATTTTACTACAAGTTACGCTTTATGCAAATGTTATTACGAATACTAACCTACGATTAAAAAACAATTTTTATGCATTGATTAAATAAAGAAATGACTAGTTTAGCAAAGGAAGTCGTTTTCAAAAACAATCATTTTTAATGTTGAATAGATTAAATTAAATTTGCTTTTGGCGTTTTCATCTGTTTTTCACTGTCAAATTTACACTTTCAGATTGATTTCAATTTATATATTTTTTATGTAAGCATGTCTTTCCTTTTCATAAACATTCACGCACATATAAGGTGAGAGTAAGTGGTAAAAGACTAAATGAGTGAGCAAAACCAAGATCCAAAAGGATAAGGTGAAACGTAACTACCTAAAACTTAAGTACATTCACAAGCATTCTAAGCAAAGATGGATAGCGGCTAGCAAATAGGACGAACCGCGAATACTGAATTCCACTGCCAGCCACTATCCATCTTTGATTAGAATGCTTGTGAATTAAGGCAATATCGTGACAATACTCACAGTATGCATATATGTCAATGAGAGATTGATCAATTGCAATCCTAAACATCACTGGAAAGATTTAAGTAAATAATACAAAGTGAACTTAAGTACATTTCTGAAAATGTTGGGCTGTATGAAGAGAAAATATATAAAATAATTAATCATTTGGAAATATCAGTAGTGGCACATTTATGCTTCCTTTTATTGGTTAAATTTATTTTGTAGTATAATATTGAGAAGGTTATATGCGAGAGATCGATGAATATATAGCTTGACCTTAACGATTAGATTTAAGTCATTATTAACTTTACATAATTTATAAATGTACAGTCCCATAACTTATTTACATAAACGAATATTTTAATAAAACTTGGAACGCCAGTATATTAAAAGTCATAAATATCGTACTAAATTGTTTCAGTGCTTCTGTTGACATACAAAGCTGAGATTAATTCAAGATCATAACGAAATCAAAGTTAAGTAAGGCTACAGAGAAATTTGTACGAAATGAATAATAAACTGTTTTCATCAATGAAACCTGGTTCATAATTAAAGTTCGAGGACTTTCTTATAAAAGGTGTTCTTCTTGTGGTATTTGCAAACGTATTTACGTATGCGCATGTTATTATTTTCAGCAATCAGTGACGTGGGGTACCCTCAGGCTGTGTTCTAAACCTGTAGGTTGTTCTAGTAAATCCTAGCGAAATGAATTCGGGTAATTTGATACTGAACAGAAAAAAACACATTTTATTTTGAAATTAAGCCTTCTTTTACTATGCTGATGTATAATTGTATATGAGGGTAGATAGATTATATAGATGAAGCTGAGATGCTTCCAATCTTTTCTAAACAACTTACATTCGAAAATGTATATCTATTAAGTCCAGTAATGAGTTCTTGCTGAGTCAAACCCTGACGAATCTTAGGGTGAAAACTATCAGTTCCTTATGATATGAGTTTCATGTTCCGTGTTAAATGGTTATGATTTTGTCATAGACTTGTCTGTTCAACCTGTTCATTCGTTATCATATCAAGTGCGTTTCCAGCACAAAAAATACTCTTTCTTCAATTCAAGTTTACGTTGAGTTGATTATTTTGTTTTGCGGAGAAAAAATTTGTATCGTTGTCATAGACATTTATACCTCTTTGTGGACGTCTGTGAGTATCTAAAATAAATAACCTAATTTGTATACATCCATTGAAATAAATATACACAAATAAACCTCTAACTCAATATTTCAAAGATTGATTCACAGTGGTTATTTAAATGGTTAAATTACCGTATGAAATGGAAAACATTTTAGATTGAACAAAGTAAGAAATAAAATATTTATTTTCTATTACTTATTTGAACTCATAGTACACTATTAGCAGATTTATTTGCTTATTAATAGACATTTGGCTACAACATTCTATTCCGAACAAGCACATTCATCATCTCAACAACATGAATGTTCAATTACTTCAGTATCTTAAGTTTATCATGCTGTTTTAGAGTTGGGCTTTTTCATGAGGAATATTTGAAAGGAATTTGTAGAAAAGCCATATTTTTGCAATGAATTGTCTGCATCATTTGTTAAAAATAGTCCGTTAAGATGATAACTCATAATTCAAACATTTATTCTTTTATTCTGTATAAAAATCCTTTGTAGGATCTTTAACTTCGTTTTTTGATAAAGTTTTGTTCTCTGAGATGAATGGTTTGATCGTGAAAATTAATCGTTATTCTGAACGATATCATCTGGACAAACTTCAGGTAGAAGTGAACTGTTCAAAAATCTCTACTTATGACTCATAGTTTGTCCTGTGGACCTCAATCTTGTTTGGCTAATGATAACCTTTAACCCGTCATTGTATACTTCTTTATTTTGATTGAATCTTCCAGTGATTTGATTCTTGGTCCTATGTTTGCCCATAATTTTTCAATCAGCAATCAACAAACACATGGAAATCGACCCACGTAATCAACAAATCAGAATAACTATGGACAAATAAAGGACTAAGAATCAAATCAGTGGAAGATGCAATCAAAATAAAGAAGTAAACAATACCAGGTTGAAGGTCAACAATAACCAATTAAGATCGGGGTCTAAAGAACAATCTGTGCGTCATATGTAGAAAAATTCGAACAGTTCACTTCTGCCTGAAGTTTGTGCAGATGATATCTTTCAGAATAACAATGAATGCTCCACGATCAAACCATTCACCTCAGAGAACAAACCTCCACCAAAATCATTCACCTTAGCTACAAATCTCAAGACCTATAGCTTCATCAGTGTATATATTGAATAAAATTCATGATATGAATTATTCCGTTTATTCTCTTTCAATAGATCAGTGTGCAAAATAGGAACTTTGAAAAGCTTAGTTTGTCTTGACTTTATTAACCTTATCACTAACTGACTTTTATCTTTTCGAGAAAAAAAAATAAAAAGCTAGTCTAAGAATAAAATGCTTACATGTTAAAAAGTCTGAAGCATGTATAAGAATGATTAGATAGCATGAAAACATGAATGAACAAAATTTTTTCAGATTTTATCATTCATCTATTTATAAAGTTAAGAAGTGATTACTATTTCTAGGCGCTAAAATTCGTGGCTTTACACGATTTCTTCGTAATGCCACAATTTTCCAATTTATCTAAATATATTATTTGAAATGATCCACTGAATCTAGATGTAAAGATTTCGATTTATGTTATTACATATTTGGTCATTTGAATAAAAGTGACTCAATTTCGTGGATTGCTTGAAGTTAGACATTAACATCATTAGATGCCGACTCAGTGGTCCAGAGTTTAAGCGTTCGCCCGAAAGACTGATAGGTCGTGAGTTCGAATCCCGAGGGCGCGATGGTCTGTACGCACTATTGAGGAGTCCCACACTAGGGCGAGAAGGCCACCCAACGCTTTCAGGTTTTCCATGGTGATCTAGCTTTAATTGAATCATAAATTCAACCATGAAATTACAATTATACCCACAAAAACCTCTTTCTGAAAAACAATGTTAGGGGTTAATTTCAACAAATTTGCATACTTTAACATTTTCATTTTTCACTACATAATTTATAAAAACTTTTAATAAATTAATGTAAGATGTTTAAATAAAGGATTAGTAGATTTATATTTTTACTTTTGTAATCAAATATTCATCATATTCATTGCGCAGCTATGCAAGCGTAACACAATACAAGTTAGATGAGTTTTATTTGCAATGAAACTCACTTTCCACTTATAAAAATTAACTAAGAATAAAATAATAATCAACGTAAACATTCAAATAAATTTTAAATTTTAGAAAGACTAATGAGTTTGTTTTAACAAGAGCTATATATTATTCCCTATATTCAAACATATCAGCAACAGCCTACTTGGGGAGAGAATAAACAAGCTCCCATTTGAAGAGATGTTGGAACAGAATATGATATACATTACAGGAATCACCAAACTGCATCGCAAGGCAAGCACTAACTTGAAATCCTAAAGGGAAGCGGAAAAGTGGAAGGCCGGAGGAAACATTACGTCTGCTGTTTGAAGTAGACATGAAAAGGAAGAGAAGTAACTGGAAAGGATTACCCAAAACAGAGTAAAATGGATAGTGCTAGTGGGTGGCTTACGCTCCTTCATGAGGGTTCATAGGCGTAAGTTATTAAGTAAATTAAAAATTTGAGCATACGATAAAAATAGTGAAGATCTTGAAATACTTAACAAGTATATGAAAGAATTACTTGGAGAAATAACTAAATAATTCTTTTGCTTACTTTTACAAAAATTTATATCATTTAATCAAGTAGTTTTTTATAAATTAAATCGGTTTACTAAAAATCATCTGTAATTATATTGATAAATTAGATCAGAAAATGAAAAAAAAATTCACTAACTGACTGGCTCCATGAGATATTTCTTGGAGTTCTAGTAAGAAGCAGTAGTCAATGCAGTTCGACAAGATCTGTTGTGAGATATCAACTCACTGAAGACATTGGTGAATGGTTGCTCAACTTCGTGAATTGGTTGAAGTTAGACATTAACACCGTTGGATGCTGGCCATCTCAGTGGTCTAGTGGGTAAGCGCTCGCGCGCGAGACTGATAGATCCTATGTTCGAATCTGGCGAGGCAAGATCATAGATGCGCGCTGCTGAGGAGTCCCACAATGGGACGAAACGGCCGTCCAGTGCTTCTAGGTTTTCCATGTTGGTCTAGCTTCAATTGACTCATGACTCCAACTATATAAAACGTTTATCTATAATGAATAAAAACTTAATTTAAAACAATCCCTAAAAATTTCAATCAATGTACAATAATACTAATCAACTTTCTTTTTTTTAAAAAAAATTGGCTCCAAATACTTTAAATTAGATTAAACTTATAAAATGAAAATATTCCCAGTAAATATAAAAAAAACAGTCACTATGTTATGTGATTTTGTTTGTTCCATCTAAAAGATTGAAAAGGATTCATTTCTAGTAAAATTTTTTTTTTGCGAAAAAAAAGAAAAGTCACGCAAATTATAAATTCATCATTTGATGACTTATTTTAAAATAGATTGTCTAATGTCTACAGTCTTTTAATAAATAACTAATGTAATTTATATCAATTGAACAATTAATTTTCATATTTGAAAAATTTTTTCTCTAAAAAGCGAAATTAAATTCAATCAAATTTTGTAAAATTTAGTTTATTTCATAATTTATAACATATGTGTCTCCTGTACACATTGTTTCAATATTGCCCTAAGTCATGAACATTATAAATAAAGATAGATGGTAGCTGACAGTGGGATTTAGGGATCGTGTACCGTCCTATTTGAGGCTTGCCAGTTAGATGTATCTACATTAGAGAGTAAATTTTCACTCTGGGACTCGAATCCAGTATCGTATGCTTCAAATGATATCACGTTATCCACTTAGCTGCTGAGTCCTGTTATCCGCTAGTTGGTGGTAAAGTTTCAATGTTTTCAATCTCTGTACCATTGTGTTTAGTTCTGTTTTGATTAAGTTCTCTGTACAAAATGCAATGGTAAATCAAGTTTCATAATATTACAATTATGAAATGCAATAATTAGTTTATTTTTAGCAACATATGTGGTTTAAGTGTTAAATGTCAAGTGGGTCTTAACGGCTGAAATAAAAAGTAAATGACCATTCAATAAGATTAATTCATTGTATTTATTTATAAAAACAATTATAGTCTCTCAGCCAAAATACCATTTGATTACTAATGAAGAATCCAAGAAAGATAAGAACGTAGTTTGTTGATATCAGCGGAAATATGTTTCACATTGTGGAAAAACTAGTTAAACACTCAGAGAATTTCTGTTTTAAATACTGTTGATACTATTTGAAATCAAAATATTTATTTGTACCTTTACTTTGAACTAGTTATTGATTTATTCACTGGAGTGGTGATATAAAGTTAGTGAAAGGACAGAAATTCTAATTTTTGCTCATTGAAATACTACAAAACTATCACTAATTTGGTAACTGCAGTTTATCCAATAATTCATTTATCTTAATTTAGTAAGTAAAACCTTAACAAACCTATTGTTTACAGCATATTTTGAATTAGACTAATGATATCAAACTATTTTCAAGTTTTTGCTGTAAACATTTGCAGTTTGAATGAAGAATGAAAACATTTGAAGATGAAGCAGGTGATTAAGGTTCTTGCAATCCAGCGAGAATAGATCATTGTAAAAGTACTGTACTATTTGGTAGATTTTGAAAATAGTTATGAATATAAATTCACTTCGTATTGTTTGGTTGAATCTTCCCATTGACGTTTAGGACTGCAATTGATCAGTCTCTAATTGGCCATATGCGCATGCTGTGCATAGCTGAGTGGATAACGCGATGGCGTTTGAAGCGAACAGTACTGGGTTCGAGTCCCAGAGTGAACATCAACTCTGAGATGCAAGTACATCCAGCTGACGAGTCCCAAATAGGACTAAACGCGCGTCCTGGATTCCACTGCTAGCCACTATCCATCTTTAGTTATGAACATATTTTGGCATACTATTACAACCATTTATTTGGATAATATTTCATTGATGTTAACTTCTCAAAATTCAATGGCAGTTATAAATTACTATCAATAGTTGACAAATTCTAAAAACTTTCTTAAATTATCAAATGTACACTCTCTTTTAACTGTACTGCATAAATTCATGAATGATTGTCATGTTAGTGGATTCTTATTAAAAAGTGTTATTTTTTTTTGAAAATACATGTAAATGTTGTGTAACTAAGAACACTTCGAGTTCTTTGATTGTATTATTTTTCCAGTGGCCAATTATTATTTACCAATAACTAAGAGTACGGGATTTTAAGATCCAATCAAGATGATAACATCATTTATATTTATTGTTGAAATGTAAAAAGTAAAATGTTGAAAATTTTCTTCAATCATTCAGAATCACCAAGATTAATCGTTAATTTGATGTCTTGTACATTAACTTAGCTTATTAGTAGATACTTATTAAGACTTCTAACATCTTCAATAAAATTGTTCATTTTCACAGTAGTTGAGCCTCATGTTTCATTCCATTTTTCAAAGATTAGAAAGATCTAACTTCATCTAAATAATCTACTCATCTTACGGATTTAGTTTTCTAAGTGTACTTTATCGAATAAATCACATCTAGTTTATCTTTTTTTCCATTGTAATTTGTACAAAAGAAAGTAGACTTGTTGGGGGTAAAAGTCAATAGCTCAAGAAATAACTTGCGAAATAATAAATATAGATTCTTGTTTTAATACCAGAGAGATTATACTGAATATCTTTGCTGGAGATTTTTTAAAAGTTGTTTTAAACTGTCTCATTTAATTTTGGTAAAGCTGAATTTACTTAAAATTTGATTCTTATGTTCGGAAGATAGAATAATGAACTACGGATTTGAATATTTTAGGGTGTTTTTTAAAACCTTTAGGAAGAATAGTCATAGTGAATAAAACAGCTTTTACTGTTCCGGCAAGTTTTTTTTCATTCAAAGGATTTACTATATATCTCAATTTTTGAAAGTTATGGGAATGAGTACTATGTGACGTTGAGATGTAGCAGTTTATATATATTCGCCCAGATACTGAAACTATTAATACTGGAGAGGAATCTAAAATATTTGGTGAAAGTATAAATAACTTTAATTTCTAAAGATTTTATAAATATTTCAAATAAAAGGGTGTTTCTTTCATCAATGATAGCTATTTGTATTTGCTACTTATATTTAGTTTAGTGGTATAATTATGCAAAACGTTTGCTACAACATATGATACCTGGATACCAGTATTAGTTTCATTCAGTGAATATTCTGGATGATTATGCAATATATTTATCAATGTAGCACCTTAAAAATGAATTCCACTCGGTTATCTCAAAGATAAACACTGGGTTCTTAATAATTTTTTTGGAAAATCTGCCCTGAACCTGAAAAAAAATCGTATTTATGATTTATTGCACAATGGACTTCTAGATTGAAACTTCAATAATAAGTTTTTACTACCTGAAAACTATTATCTACAGAAGTTAATTAATAGGCTACGATTCTAACAGAAATATCTTTGTGTAATATTGCAAATTAAGATTCTATACTCATCCATTAACTTTGCAACAAGTATTTTATGATCTAAAATAAACCAAGTTCTTGATGTAGGATACGAATCTTGATGACTGTTTCTTCCTAATCCTTCAATTTTCAAGAGCTATATTACCATGAAGCCAATTAAAATTAAATCGATCAGCTCAAAGAGGTCTTATTTTTTTAAATACAAAAAAAATAAATTGACAAATGTATACTTAAAGAGTCTATTTTCATTCATGGGGTAATTTGGTTAATAACTTGACTTTTATTATAGTTACGTGGATTTTATTTTTTTGTAATAACCACATCCTAGTAATAATCTTTATCTATAGATCAAACAATCATGTAAAAGTATACTTTCAAAAATAATTTAAAGAAATATGAATGTTTAAATTTCCTCTTCATAATTTATAATAGCTACATTTACCTTTTGAAAAATTGTTATTCAAAAGATTCATAATTTCTTTGATCCTTTATATCCTAATTCATTGTGAAGACTACCGTGTAGACTACTACACGAATGTCTTCAATGGTAATTGTTGAATGGTGATCGTGGATTGATTTTTGAAGCCTAACATTATGATGTTTTAAGACAAAAGGTAAGAAGTGAAGTCGGAAACAATCTGTTTTGCCAAATTTAGATAAATGTAGTGATGTGAACCATTAGGTTTTTAATGAGTGTTGATTTACTGAATTCATAATATGTTTATCTTAAATTGAAAAAATATCTGACAACTATTTAGATTTATCAAACCAAGTCAGTATACAGTAACTACGCACTGGCAACCGAATTTCCCTCGCGTTCAAAAAGTAGGAATTATTTGTTTACTTCTGACACAAGGTAACCATCCCTACCAGTATTTGTTGACAGAATTTTTCTATGTAAAAAGGTTAAAAATATCCAACTTTTATAATAGTTAGTCTCCAGTTTACAAAATGATCTTGTTACTCGATTGTACTAGTTAGTGCTAATTATGACAAGTCAATCTTTTTCAAGTTATTCAGCGAGACCGATAGGCCCTGGGTTTTGAATCCCATGAGGAGGGATCGTGCACAAGCACTGTTGAGGAGTCCCGTACTAAGACGAAACGGCTGTCCAATGCTTCCAGCTTTTCATGGTGGTCTAGTTTCAACTAACTCATGAATTCGACTATTATTATTCAGCTGGTGTTAATTTAACACATTCACAAAATTAACATGTAACAGTAGCTAAGTTTTCAACAGTGAACCGATATTTCACAATTTCTAATATTTAAAATCGAAAGGAAATGATACTTTTTTTGAATTAGTTACTTTGTAGTCAACATTTTCGAAATAAAATAAATTTTTATTGTAACATCTTATCGTTCATACTTATCTAGAACTTAATTGAATATTTAGGAATAGGTTCTAGTGATAAGTCAAAACTAGTGTTTGTTCAAAAACAAAAATATCGAGGATTTCGACGACTTATTTTATGTAAAATACTTCGGCTTTTAGCACCTATTTGTATATGTGCTATCATCAATAATGAGTAAATTACTATCGATAGTGTTCTGAATATGTTTCACTCAAAAATGAACTTTTTTTTGTTATGTAACATAACGATAACAATCAGTTTACTAAATGGAATATTTCGAATGAAGAATAATTAGTGTTCAGTCAAATGAATAATTTCGTTTATATTCCAATGTATCTATAATGTCAGTCAAACTAGATAATGCGGCGAGAGCATAATTTATGAACGAACCAATCAGATCTAATGTAACAGGACTTGAATTTTAGGGCAAAATTCATCCATCCATTTGGCTAAATAACGTTTTGGCATTTTAACTAATGTTAGTTTGTGATGAACACACTAAATCTAATTCTTAACCCTAACTATTAACTCCAAATCATAAACCTTGCTTACATAGGTTTATAAACCTCATTTAGCCCCAGTAAGTGGACATTCTCAAGGTCACTTTAGAACCGCTCAAAAGTCGTCCATAAATTATAATCTCATTGATAGTGCTTCAAGTGTAACATATAATTGTAGTTCATCAATTCAACTACTGTGGGGACAGTAAAAACAATTAATGTACATCTATTGTAGTGAACGAGAACACGTTTGGATATCGAATGTATTTAACTACAAATTACAGACTATCTAATTAAAATCTTATAACCATACAGTAAACAGTTAATTTCCAAAATAACAATCAATTGTCTCAATCTTGACTGTTCCTTCTGCAAATATCAATCCATAGTCTCTGATTTCATTGTTCAAGCATTTTCACACCGATTGCGCTTCATTCCTGTTCTTTTCTTATCGATCTTCTGCCAAAATACATTCTGTGCCTGACCATCGTCATATACTACTTATGTGGATATAAGTAACCCACACCACAGAAGTTGAAATTATCAAAAAAGCCAATCTTTTGTAAAAAGTCGTAGTTACCTTGAGAAAATTACTATTATGTCTAACTGAATAAATAGATTGATTAAAATATTCTAACAAACAACTCTACATTTTGAAATGTAGAGTACTGAAGAATGACAGTTAAGTAAAGAAATTATAAAATCTCAGCCTGTCATCCAATTAAACTGACATATAAATGGATTATCTTATCTTAAATGAGATCGAGCATTATAATAACATAAATGTCTAATAAACAGCAGTTAATTTGTAGTTTCTTATTGATAACCTATAAATTCGAAGAAAAAAAGGTAACACTGTTTTAATAAAAAAAAGATCAACAAATAGCATGCATAAAATACATTGAGTTAACCTTAAGATGAAGTCACTCGATATCTACTAAATGGCATCCTACAAGGTGTTAATATATTGTTTGCATTCGTTAAAGAATTTTCTTAAATCTATGATATCATGACAAGTAATAATGTAAAGTATAAACTCACTCAGTATTGTTTGTTTAAATCTTCCCAATGATGCTTAGGACTGCAACTGGTCAGTCTCTTATTGGCATATGTGCATACTGTGCGTATTGCCTCGATATTGCCTTAATTCACAAGCACTATAGGCAGAAATGAATGGTGGATAGCAGTGGAATCCACTGCTAGCCACTATCCATCTTTGCTTATAATGTAAAGTATAGTTTAAACCCAAATTATATATATATATATATAATCATTGAAAGCGTTTTGTAATGTGGTAGTTGTTTCACTGATTATCATCTATTATTATCATTATTGTACATTACAACAGAATTAGGATAAAAATTATATCAATACTAACTGTTTCCTGAATTTGACATTTTTTAAAGTCAAAATATGTTATGAATGAAATATTCCCCTCATGAGTCAATATGTTAAACAGTTTTATTCTTTGTTTTTTTACAAGCAAAAATCATATCCTAAATTTATGCATGAATAACTTAGAGCATAAATGTGAAATAGAAAGCAATATGACAATTAATTTATTTATTAGGGAACAATGTTCATTAATGATGACAAAATAAAACATGGAAAAATGAGTAACCATAATAAATATAAATCAAACTCAACTTAGTATCATAGAAAGTTAATAAAATAGAACTAGAATAATCATTTGTGAATGTTTAGATCTTCTCGTTGATAATATTAAAGACTAGAGTTAGTCAGTTTCATTTTACATATGTGCCTACTGAGTTATATTCGCATGTAATTGTAAGTTATTTAGTAAGGCTATACAATTATCAATGGAGAGGATCCGAACGGTCTCATTAGATGGATTTAAATGTATTCATGTTCATGTTGACACCGGGACTCGAACTTGACACTTTAAGCCTAAAAATCAAATTACGTTATTCGTTGAGCTACTAAGTTCAGACAACTACTAACTAATACAGTGTGGACGAATTTAATTTGTAAGTGTTTATGTATTCATAATGATATACTTAGGACGGTAACTGATTCAACTTGATCATAAATTTCATAGCCATTGTCCAAAATGTAGTACAATATTGTTTGCTAGTTCTCGCTTCCAGACTTTCATAATAAAAAAAGTGGGGAAACGTTTTCTTTTGAGACGTTTAAACAATATTTAAAAGTTCTTCTTCGTTGCTAACTTGGGGGGGGAACACTGCAAATACATCGTACATAAAAAATCAAGTGGTTATTAGAAAAATTTCATTATTTTATTCTCACAATTAACTTTCATATTCGTTTGCTTGTTAACAAAATGTTTTGTCTCATTTAAGTGTCAATGTTCGGCAGTATTCATTTATATTAATTAATAAATTTTTTACTGAATTTCTTACTACTGTTGAATAATTAGTTTAATAGCATTATAAACACTGTTTAATGAATATCATTTATTCAAACTGGAGTGTTTTTAACAGAGGTTGTGTCGCTTAATTTCGTGGATCGGTTGAAGTTAGACATTAACACCTTTGGATGCCGGCTCATTGGTTCTAGAGGTTAAGCTCTCGTGCGCGAGACTGATAAGTCCTGGGTTCGAATCTCGCGAGGCGGGATAGTGAATGCACACTGCCAAGCAATCCCACAACAGGACCAAACGCCCGTCCAGTGCTTCCACGTTTTCCATGATGATCTAGCTTCAATTGACTCATGATCTCAACTAGTGAAGTTTTTATCCGTTTAATGGAAAAATAAGACTAAGAGAAAGCGTCATATGTGACTGGAGAACTGGTAAACTATTTTGTCTATTCTCAAGTATATTCTGGATATTCCCTGAAGATAAAGCCTTAATAAAAGATAGTGTAAATGAATGGTTTAGAATTTGAAAACTAAAATGTCACTATGGTCCATTAATCAAAAATTTAAATTTATCCAGGAAACATCTAGATTTACATCATTATGATCAAATATCTGAACAGTTAATACACATACTAAGCACTCACTTGTAAATAGTCTTCTACATTGACTCATCAGTTATCTGAGTAAGGAATTAACACTGACTCTCCACAAACTCAAATATTCCATAAATTGTCTCACTATGAAAGAACACAAACTAAATGCTGTGTAAGATTATCACTGTGTTCTTTGTGAATTGAATTTTTAATTGTAAACTGCAAAACAATATAGCAAATTTATATTAATCAAAAGTATTTTGAAACCTAGTATCTGCTAGAGCATGTTTTCAGTGAGTTTTTCCATTTTTCCAGACATTAATTCAAGTTTGCTACAATTGTAAACGACATATGTTTTGAACAAAGTATTTTACAATAAACAGTTTTCAAAAAACTAGAACTTTAATTTATCAGCTAAGAGATCGAATTTCGTTGACAAAAACTAGTCAATAAAACGTTCTGTACTTGAATGTTGTACTGGTTGTGTGGTGTGGTCTACTTATATCCACATAAGTAGTATATGGTGATGGTCAGACATAGAATGTACTTTGACAGAAGATCGATAAAGAACAGACAGGAATGAGGCGCAATCGGTATGACAATGCATAAACAATGAAATCAGAGAGTATGGGCTGATATTTGCAGAAGGAAATAAATAATGTTGATTTACAATTTACTAAAATCAGTGCTTTTATTGAGGTTTTGTTTCTAATTCCATGATCAGTACCAGTAATGATTCGGCCATATAGAGGTTTAACGAAAGGATCACTTATTTTCATAGGTGTTTTCGAATTAAAAAGGAATCTGAGAAAATATCGATGTATATAAATGAAGACTAAGACTGCTACCAGAATTAATTAGAGACAGCTATTTTCACTTGAAAAATCGATTACATGTATGTAATTTATAGCAACTCTCCTACAGTCAATTTCGATTATGGCTAATTTGTGTTAGGCCTTTTTATTTACTTACTTAACAGACAATTTTCTTAGAACAGTTTCAACTCGTCTATTTCTTTGTTCTATTATGATCACTATCTTGTCCGTAAAAACGTGTGCGCTTGATCACATAATAGTCTACGCACATCTCTCTCCCACTAGCTTAAATGTTCATAACTTAAATATTGCTCGATGATTCATTCTCTTCCCCATGTGTATATGTACTGGAATCCTAATAATAGCCTTTGCTTCACCTTTCTGTGCCCTTATTCGCTTTGACTATAAATTCGCCTCTGTATTTGCTTTCATACGCATATTCGCCCCTCTGCTTCAAACTTTCTCGATGAGATTGTAGTTTTGTGATCTGTGCTCTGCACTAATAAATTGTAGTTGCCACTTCTTATTGCCTTGTGAATTTAAAAATTGCTGGGATTTATATAATAACGGTTATCAAGGTGATTGATTAACGAATTTAAGTCACTACAAACCTTGATCTTCACTTGTTTGGTTTTGTTCATATTTAGTTAATAATCAATTAAATCATGCATTTTGAATAATCTTTAAAATAGACATTTCCACATGTGTTCTTCTAATGAGTTCTTTTTATGCTTTTTTACGAAATTCTAATCGTCGTTTCTTTTTATTTTTTTCAGGTATTGTATGGAGATGGAAATTAGGCTCAAACGACCAGAACAATTTCATCTACATTTTGTATAATGTATGTAAAGATGAATCTATTATTTTGTTTTCTTCAAAATATTTTATCTTGTATTATATTGCTTCACTATGAGTTTTATACCGTGAAAAGTGAAAACAGAGTAGCAATTCAAAATAATGGGGTGAAATTTTCTCAATTCAAATCATTTTTCGACATATCGCCAGATTATCTCAAATGGTCGGAGAATCAACGTGCACAACTAGAATCGATTACAATTAATCTAGCATCAAACAAAACGACTCACGTTATGGGACCTTTAATCAATCCATTAGAGCAATCTTCGGTAACTCACAGTGATTTTAGACACAGTGCAAATAAACGAACATCGAAGCAAGCACCTGATGAGGATAAAAATACTATTAATTCTGATATCGAAAAAGCAAACTCTAGTTCCGTGATCGATGAATCTAATGAGGGTAATGTTACTGCATCTACTGTAGTCTATTCAGGAACAACGTCAGTTATATTAGCATTACTAACAGCCATAGTTAGTTTTATCACAATTGTTGGAAACATACTAGTTCTTATTTCTTTTTTTGTGGAGAGAGCATTACGAACAGCATCAAATTACTTCATAGCTTCATTAGCTGTTACAGATGTACTGATTGGATTTTTTTCAATGAATTTTTATACTTTATACCTTCTTCTTGGACGGTGGCCATTAGGAAGACTTTCGTGTGATTTGTGGCTAAGTTTAGATTACACAGCCTGTTTAACCTCCCAATACACAGTACTAATTATCACTATTGACAGATTTTGTTCAGTTCGTATACCTGCAAAGTACAGAAACTGGAGGACTGAAAGAAAGATTCTTATACTAGTTGCTGTTACGTGGATTATACCATCATCTGTATTTTTTACCACAATAATGGGTTGGCCTTACTTCCACACTGACGGCAATCCTAGACCGGATGATGAATGCTATGCAGAATTTGCAACGGACCCTATCTTCAACACCGTTTTTACCGTGTGTTATTTTTGGGTTACTTTGTGTGTGATGCTAGTTTTATATGTTGGTATATATCGTGTAGCTGCTGATTTACAGAAGCGTAGTGACGAAAAACGAAATCGTGTTTCCGGCCTTATTACTAACAATATACAAAATAATAAAACAACCACGCATATGCTGTTGAACAACCAGAGAGCTTCATCCCACGGTGTGAACCAAAAAACCACAAATAATCACAACTATCCGTACAATAGTAGCATTGGCGGTTTAGGAGATTCGTCGGGTTTCGATTCAGACGAAGGTAAATCAGACCCTGTAAGACAAAATACTTTATCGAAAACAACCAAACTTGGGGAAAAGCAGAACAGACAGATCACAAAAACATCAGCTGAACCACAAACCGAGGAAGCTTTTGTTGCATTGCCGAGAATTGAAGCTAGATGTGACATTGAACCAAGTATGCTAGGAGCAACTGGTATTATTCCTACGAAGACAAAAATTTGCGATTTATCTAAAGCTAATCCTAATCGTTTAAATGAAGTTCCAGAAACCGATCTAGGTTATAGTTGTCCAACATCCGTTATGGTAAGTAAAAGTCTTGGCCTTGTAATCAGTTCACCAGTTTTGACAGATGACGATAGTGGACTTGAAGTAAATGACTGCCAATCAGTTTTGCAGAAGAAAAAGCAAGAGTTACCTACACCACTATCTTACGATTGTTTAAATGAAAAAGAACCAAATCCAGTATCAGAAAAAGAGGATCAATCAGCCAACCATAAGACAGAATACAAAAAAGAAAGAAAAGGTGAAACACCCATTGACTCAGATTATCAGAATCGTGTTATGGAACAATTCAAACAAAGAATGGCAGCTTTAGGTAATCAGAAAACAACACCTCGAGTTACAGACCATACAAAAGTAAATAATCCACCATCCAATCAAAGTTTGTTAAAATGTAAGCAGGCTAACAACCACTCTCGATTAACACTGAATACTTCGAATTTTTCTGAGTCAACGTCATCAAAAGGTACTGAAAATACTACAAATAACACTCACAATTATGATGCTCACACAACAGTTTACTCTGCAAATTCGAAATCACAATTCTGTAGAGGCAACATAGATTGTTGCAACTCTACAGAGTTGGACACTAACTTGCAAACACCAATGTATGTAAATAACTCATCTCCTATCTGGAAATCTCGCCCTATGTGCTGTGATGGAATAGTGAGTGCACCATGTTCAGTTAGAAGTTACCAATGTTCAAATAGACGAATTGAAGAATGTATGAGCCAGCAAGTATGCGTAATATGTATGCGTCAACAACAACAACAACAGGATTCTGATACATTACAATCAAGTTCCAGTTTCGGAGATTTCGGGGGTCCAGTTGTATGTGATGAAAAATGTCTATGTTATTCTCAAGATTTTGATAATCGGAAAACATCATTAAATATTTCTGTCGGAGCACGTTTATTATTTTATGTACAATCAATTAAGTTAAAAGTGAATAAAGAAAGTATTGTAGAGCACGTTAAAAAGACATTTATTCGTAGAAAATCAAAACATAAAAATATTGAACGTGGTCGACGTGAAAATCGTGCACGTAAAGCATTAAGAACAATTACATTTATTATGGGTGCTTTTGTTATATGTTGGACACCTTATCATATAGTGATTATGATTAAAGGTATATGCGATGATATTCAAAAAAAATATACCTGTGTAAATGATATATTCTATAGTGTAACTTATTGGTTATGTTATATGAATTCACCTATTAATCCATTTTGTTATGCATTAGCAAATGCACAATTTAAAAAAACATTTTTACGTATATTTCGTGGTGATTTTAGAAGATTATAATGAAGCAGTACATAATAAAGTGAAATAATGTGCATTTCTATTCTACTGATAAGAATGCCTTTTATTTTCTTTGATAGTATAAATGTATATTATAAACATGTTACTATGCTTATCATCTTTAAAAGTTAAATTATTTTCTTTTTTTATAAACCATTCAAACATCGAATTAGTTACTATCCTAAATCATTATTCATTTAATAACATAGAAATAATTGAAATATGAATGTATAATAAACCTTAATTGCTTTATATTTATCTTTTGTTCTGTTTTTTTTTTATAATCCCAGTGCTGTATTATTCTTGATTAATATTTTGAATATATGAAAAGTAAATTGATTTGTCAACTCAATTATTGTTACCAAGGAAACATTAGCTATTAGTCAAATTGATATGGATTAGAAACAGTTAAAGCTATGTACAAAATTTTACGAATTTCTTCTTTTTTTCATTTTTTAATGCAAAGTTTGGATTGACTATTTCTTGAAATAAATTTCTTTGTAAATGATGTTGTTGTTGTTTGCTTTTGTTTGTTTGTTTCGTTAACTCCACCTGGAGCCTCTCTGGTGCTTCATTTTTTTTTCTTTTGGCTGTATAATTTTGTTGTAACACTTGGGAATTATGTAAATGAATAATTTTAATAAACTAAAAGTTTAATAATGATGACTTAGATTTTAAATTTTCATTTACGTGAAAATTTAATTACATATTACATTTATTAACACATTAAAATAAGTAAAAATATTAGAGTAACCAGACTAAAAACTAAAGAATATCAGAGTAAGTAGTTATTTTTAATAATTTCATCATTAAGCCCTACAGTTGTAAATCCATCATTATTGTATTATTGTACGCCTGTAACCCTTCATGGAGAAGTATAGGTAGCCCACCAGCTTTCTCTATCCAACCCTGTCCTGGGCAATCCTTTCCTGTTTTTTGCAGTTGTTATTCATTCTATTCATATCTGCTTCCAATTCTCGACGCTGTGTGTTCTACAGCCTTCTTCTTTTCCACTTCCCTTCTGGATTTTAAGTTAGGGTTTGCCTCGTGATGCAGTTTGGCGATTTCCTTCATGTATGTCCTATACACTTCCAACGTCTTTTCTATATTTCCTCTTCAACTAGAAGTTGGTTTGTTCTCTCCCATAGTAGACTGTTGCTGACGACATTCGGTCAACGGACATTGATTATCTTGAGTAGACGATTGTTTATAAATACTTGTACCTTCCTGATGATGATTGTGGTAGTTCTCCATGTTCCAGCTCCATAAAGCAGAACTGTCTTGATGTTCGTATTAAAGATTCGCACTTTGATATTGGTCAATAGTTGTTTTGAGTTCCATATGTTCTTCAACTGTAGGAATGCTGACCTTGCTTTGCTAATCCCTACCTTTACATCTGTATCGGATCCTCCTTGTTCATCGATGATGTTGCCGTCCAGTAACGTGAAAGTTTCTATCTCTTCCATAGTTTCTCCATCGAGTGTGAATAAGTTAGTATTCTCAATATTGTATTTGAGGACCTTTTTTTCCCTTGTGTATGTTAAGGCCTGCTGATGCAGGGGCTTCTGCTACACTGGTTGTCTTGTTGATATGTATGGGATAGAAGGGCCAGGTCATCTAAATAATACATACATAAATAAATGAATACAAAGGAATGTTATTTACGCTATAGAAAAGCACGTTTTCGTTGTTCATGGTTTAAGTTTGTCCAGAATGTTTCATTTGGAAGTTAGAAAGTTCATTTAAAAAACGGTTAAAAATGTAAGAGTAGAAATATTGATACGAAAATTGTTTTATTGGCAGACACATCAATTTTGATATTACAAGTTAAAAAGTGATACTATTCAAGTAGGTTTCAAATGTGTACGAGCACGTTTTGCTATCACACAAGAAAATTTTAAATTTTTGTATAACTCGAATTTCAGGAAATCAACGTATGTTTCCATGAACACTTTCATGTACTGCTTAAAAGTTAGATTTCAAGGCAATTCTTTAACTTGTTCCTACAAGAAGACGTTCAATGTGTATATTTCTATTGCTTGAGTTATATATTTGACTCAATTCACATGGAAATCACAATTATTTCTCCTTTTCTAAATACTCACAGAAATCGTCGTTAAGTCTGAATTGCGAATCAAAAATGTAGTAGCGGTTCTTTTCGATAACGTTTTGAAATGACTTTGTTGTTATTTTTATGACCTTCACATTAAGAGAGGAATATGAAGAATGAAGTAACATCTACTGATATAATTCTTTTTCCGGATATACAAGTCCCAGGTACTCAATCCACGAACCCAAGGGAAACGAACTTCTGCATCTACTGATGTGACTTCGAACTGGTTACAGAATTGCCACCGACCATTTCCCGGGTGAGTGACTCAAAAGATTAGTTATATTTGTTATATGGCGAAGATAAACGTAATTCTGATGGGGTCTTGACCGCATCCATCACTATGCGATTTCTTCATGACTACCTTTGTAATAAAAAGTTTAAAGACGAAAGCTGACAGACTATTCTTGCTTAGGAAGCATCGCAATGACGCATTTACAATATATGATAAAAACTTCAATATCCATATTATCTTACGTTGTTCAATAGTTCCAGGTAATCGCCTAATTTTATAATCAATAAAGAATATGAATCAAAATATTATCCCATTCTTTAAAGGTCAATTTACAAAGTTACCTACATTGCAGAAGCTTTATCCATCTACAACTTAAAACCATAACTGCATTTACAGAAGTACTTGTTAAATTTCTCTCAATTACATAGTCCAATAGTTTTTGTTTGTTTAAATGTTTTCTAGTTTCTATTACTATGTATGATTATTATCTATTTGTTTACTTAGAATTCCCAGTTACCATTTTCGTTACATTCTTCTTACTTTATTATTTTGATTTATGATGCTCATATTTACTCTATCCTACTAATTATATATATTTCTTACGTTTGATAAATTCTCTCTCTTGTAACCATTTACTTACAACTATGTGGTTAACTTTTAATTAAAACTCTGTTATTATTCTAACAGATGTACTGTTTTAAGATCTATAATTTGTGACATATGCATACAACTGTACAGTCATGAAAATGAACATGTTGAAAAATATTTCTTCCTTAAATTAGTTACTTTATGGTCTATTGCGTGTATTCAAGTTAGTTATAATATTCTTACTTCAGTATTATTCATTAATTGGTGTGATTTAGAAAAAAAGAACCGTTACAAAGCAACAAAATTTTATGATCTAATAAATTTAAAATTAGTTGTCGCCTTTTTTAATGTCGATACTGTGGTAAGAAGACGTAGTCAGCCTAGAAAATTGTGGTTCATTCAGGTTATTTGTTTAGAAAATTCTGGTCACACATATACTTATCATGGTATTTATACATGAAAATTAACAAAAGATAATTGAAGGAAGCGTCAAATAAATATAGAGTAACTATTTGAGACAAACAAAAGAAACGATATATTTATATAATACGGAACAACTAAAAAGTTATCACATCACTTTAGTTCTTAGTATAGATTGAGGAATATCACAGTAGTTTTAAGTTTAGAACAAACTGGTTTTGTATACGTAAAGGAAGTTCGGCTTTTTTAATAATCGAGGCTTCTATGAACAAGAAAAGGCGTTTAAGAATTTCTACATAAAACTTCAAAAGTTGATTTAATTTCAATCTTACGGCCTGATCTGATTGTGTTTCACTGTCAAAAAACATTGTGTTTCTGTTCTGTCGATTGATTAAAATATTTTGTCTTTATCGATTGTGAAAACCCTTGTGTGCATATCGCTTTCGACTGTAATTTTCAACTATTCCACAACACGAATGTATTTCTATAGAAGCGTTTAAATTCCAGTGACGTGTGATGTAATCGTCTATCACTTTATATTTATTTAACTGACCCATATTTATGTTCATATATAACTGAAATATCCTTAATGTTATATACAAATAAACCATATTTTTCTGATCGAATCCGTCTTTTCATTATATGAAGTTATTGGTTCAACTTATGGCAATTAGTATTCGTTTTCTTCTAATATTTAGATCTGAGTAGTAAAAACGTTCACTTGCATTTATCTTTTCATAGTGTAATAATTTTCCGAAATTTGAATACATAAAATCTCAATTACAGTAATTTTTGAGATGCGAATAATACCAAACCATGTATTTGTAATAAAGTCTACATGTTGTTGAGTGAATACGCTTCATAATTGTATATATTTAATTTTAAATACCCAATGACATTTAGGAAAGAGAAACCTTTTTAGTTTAATATTAGTATATTCTAAAACAATTCAAAACATTCTCACTTGAATATTTTAGTGTCTAAAAGATTTCATCTAAAGTACTTTATATTTCTATGGTGCTTGAAATCACTTAAGAAAGCGGTTATCCATATTGACTGTTAAGCTATTTTCTATTGCACTGAAATGCTGTCAAGCAATGTTCAAAGAGATATATCATATCTCTCTGACATACATTCATCACATATCTAAAAAAAACTGTCAATCACTTCATTTTAAAAAAATGTAATACTCTAAATATAAATTACCCTTAAACATATTAGTAATGTTACAGCGTCAATTTTCATTGAACTTCCATCACCAGAATTTTGCTGTTTCATCATGAAATCTTTTTCAAAATATGAGATCGATGAAATATTTCTGTTGATGTTCTTGAAAAATATTTAACTGAATAAAAAATTCATTTTATCAGTCACATATATTTTATTCAGTTTAATGGATAGGATTAGATTTGTTTGATTAAAGTGGTTATGCAAACGCATATATAATGTGAATAATATTTACAGACAGAAAGAGTTATGTAGATGACAGAAAAAAGAAGTTTGTTTGATTATTTCCTGTGTTGGCATATATAAATTACATAGATGAAGTGAACTACATAAAATGTACATGTACGTGGAAATCGTTTTAATGTTGAAGCTTGTAAAATTTAAACAATAATATTCATGATCTTTCATAGTTGAAATCATGAGTCAATTGAAGCTAGACCAACATGGAAAACCTGGAAGCACTAGACGGCCGTTTCGTCCTATTATGGGACTCCTCAGCAGTGCGCATCTACGATCCTGCACTCACGAGATTCGAACCCAGGACCTACCAGTCTCGCGCCAGAGCACTTAACCGACAGACCTCTGAGCCGGCATCCAACGGTGTTAATGTCGAACTTCAACCAATCCATGAAATTGGAGCAACCGTTCACCAAATGTCTTCAGTGAGTTGATATCTCACAACAGACGTGGTTGAACTCCACCGGTCACTGCTTCTCACTAGAACTCCAAGACATGTATCTTGAATTCAGTCACTAGTGAGCATATGATTATAATCAGAAGGAGATTTTGTGGAGATTTCAGTATTTTTCATAGTTGAAATCACGAGTCGATTGAAGCTAGACCAACATGGAAAACCTGGAAGCATTGGATGGCTGTTTCGTCCTATTGTGGGCTTCTTCAGCAGTGCGCATCCACGACCTCGCCTAGCGAGATTCGAACACAGAACCTAGCTTCAATTGACTCATGATTTCAACCATGAAAAATATTGAAATCTCCACAAAACCTCTTCTGAATATTCATGAGATGAAAATGAAAACACAGAAAACAAAGGACGTTAATTGAAAACAAAATGCTTCATATAAAATGAATGTACCCCTCGTATATGGCCTAAGGGTTTGCTAGATACTTCACATGATGTGCTTGTAATAATACTTTTTTTCAATACTACTGAATTATATTTGATTATCATTAGAGGTGTTTTCCCAGTAGCCAAATACTTAGGTTTCATAATCCATTCAAAGTTGATATTATTTTGATTAACAGAGATGAAGCGATCTGGATTGTTCAGTTTTCAGATAAATTCTGTTAATACTACAAACGCGCAGTATAAAATGCTGAACAATTAAAAGAAGTTATAAAGTGAATGGAATTAGTACTTATTGTATTATACAATAGTTCAACATAAAATTTACCCTTCTTTTACTTTAAATGAACGTAGTATTTACTAACCATCTACTGTATTTGAAATTGTCTACCACCTTAACTATAATTATTCGATGTGTAAGCAGAAGCTAAGAACAACAATTTGTAACACATACAAAGAGTGGACTTTATTCTTTTGAAAATGTATTTAGATTGACGATTGTTTTTTTAGAACGGACTAGAAACGAAGTAAACTAATTGAGAACAAAATATAAGAATAATTCACTTGGTATTGTTTGCTTCTATCTTCCCTTTGTTGTTTAAGACCACAATCGATCCAGCTGACGTGTCCCAAGTAGGACGAAACGCGCGTCCTGGATTGTACTGCTAGCCACTATCCACCTGTGCTTATAAAATATAAAAAATGTTACAAAATATTAAAAAGGCTTTTAAGAGATTCACAATATTCCCTTTCCATAAGCGATTCTCAATAAACATATTTAAGGGAAAGAATTGTAATCAAAAATGACTGACGTCATGTGCATTACTTGGGTAAAGTCAATTTTTTTTGACATAATGAGTTGGAATTTATTTTATTCCCTTCATCAAATGGTAATAAACAGATGCAAAATATCGATAATGACACACTTGGTAGTAAATAATCTTATTTTCCCCATATAAATCTATATACATTTTAATTCTCGTAAAACAATAAACTAAATAAATATCTCTTGTCTAGTGGATCAAACCAAGTAGACGGCAAAAAAATATTTTCCAATAACTTTATCTGCCTTTATAATTTATCTGTCCCGTGATGATATATGTATATATACTACTGATTAATTTATATATATATATATATATATATATATATATTAATATATATTTATATATATAATGAATTTCTTATTTACTACTTATACTGCATCCACTGTACAAAAATCGATAACATCTTAACATTGAAAAACCATATAAAAAGTATATGGAGAATGATTTATTTCAGAAATTCATCTCAGTAGATAAACCAGAAGTTAAACAATCTAATATGAACGTATAGCATGCAAACTTGTAATGATAAGACAAATCAATAATTATAGGAATTTTACCTTGTGTTTAAACAGCCCTATAGGTTTATTACAATAAATATATGTATATAAGCATACACGAATAAGTATAAATTGCTAAACAAATGGGAAATGTCATATTTATGTGTTGAACTAAATAGATCCATTTGAAAAAACGGAAATCATCATCATTCCATGATGACTTGAATATAATAGAAAGACAACTAATTGATATAAAACTGTCATCAATAAATCAAAAGAGATAACGTTTATACAATTTTGGCTTGATAAAGAAAGACTGATCAATTCGACTGTTGATAACATTTTCCTAATAATTATTTCTTTTAAATTAGTGTAAATTCGAATGATTTTTGGGTGAAACTATAGTTTATGAACGACCTTTGAGTGACTCTAAAGTAACCTTGAGGATGTCCACTACAGCTAAATCAGGGTTATAAACCAGCGTTAAGAAACTAAAATTAATATTTACAGTTGATAGTTGGGGTTAGGAATTAGATTTAAAGTTTTCATCATGAACTGACATCAGCTGTAATGTCAAAACTTTATTTAACCAAATGGACAAATTGATTTTATGCCAAAATTCAAGACCTGTTATCGTAAATCTGATTGGTTCATCAATAAATTATAGTCCCGCTAATTTTAGATGCATGCAATATGATCCGTATAAGTATTTATGACTAAAAAACTGTTAAATGTACTTGAGCATTTATTGAGCGAATATTATGAATGTTTGAGATAAGTATTAATAACACGATTCGAAAAATGTAAGATAAAGAGGCTGACCTGAAATATATTTTTATGATGATATCGGCCAAAAAAATAAACCATTATTTATTGCGTTAACGATCTTAACTTCCATCCTGTTTTCAACAACTTCAAAAAGCTGACTTAAGATGTTAAAATATCCATGAAAATTTCATAACTTTCAGTCAGGAACAAAATCTCCCCATATCATCGTACAACATCTACTCATTTTGGATTTTGTCGACTGGATAAGTCTTGATAATCTAAAAGATGACAGATTAATTTCTTATCAATTCTATTAGTAATGTTATGAATTATCACGTCATTTCTACCATGACTAAATTTTGACTAATCCTAGCTGAAAAATGTGGTTCCCGTGAAGATTCCTTTGGTATAGTCGTTATGAACAAAGTCACACAGAATAGATGAGATGTGGTTATCAGTGGAATCCATACTTCGTGTTTCGGCTTTTCCGGGACTCACACAAATACCCAAGTATCATTATATCAGCAATAAACTGAAAGAAAGCATAAGATACTAAAATAAGAAAAAAAGTTTCTTAAACTTTATCAAAAAAGAAAATATGGAGTTATTTCATAGACTGAAATATTTCTAATATCAGAGGGGTATTTTGTGGATATTATAATAATTTTAATAGTTGAGATCATGAGTCAATTAAAGCTGCACAATCATAGAGAACCTGGAACCACTGGACAGCCTATTGTGAGACTCGCTAGCAGTGGGATCCATAGGTCCGAGTCTCGCGAGACGGGATAGTGGATGCGCACCGCCGAGCAGTCTCACAATAGGACGAGACAGCCGTCCAATGCTTCCAGGTTTTCCATGGTGGTCTAGCTTAAATTGACTCATGATCTCAATTGTTAAAATTAAAATATTTTTATTGTTAAAAATAGTGAAAAATTATTTTCACTGTATCTTTACTTTTGATATTCATTAAATATTTTCTAAATTCATCTTTAAATAGTCTTAAATTATCATTTATTACTTTAGATAGATTGTAAAGATACTAAGAAATTCCAACAATTTTGTTTCGTCATTGTAATGTACTTTCATGTTCTAAAATAAACCATGAGAATTTCATCAATGTCATCTTTCTTAAAATATAAATTCATTGGGTATAATGATAATATATATATATGTATTTATCGATATTCACTATTTTCTTAATTAGGTAAAATGAAAGATAAAAAATATTGCAATGGAAAATTGTAGATTTAATGTCATATAATTCTTACTGAAAAGCAAACATTATTGTCCTTTTTTAGGGGGGAGGGGAGGGATAATTCAATAAATTTTCTGATTGGTTCAAGATATATATATATCAAGATACAACATTGATCCTAATTAAATGTTTGTAACTACTCTAATGAATATGGTATATTTTATAATTCAATGATTTTTTATTTTGTTATCTATGATAAATGTTACTTTACTTGTATGTCAGTTATTAAGTTTTTCAATTGTTCTAAATAAATATACAAATATTCATTGAAAAATTTTCCATATTTGGAAATGTCAATTTAATTAGTAAACATTTGTTTTGTGTACGTCATCGTTTTTACGAAAAACATAAAGGTACATGTAAGATAAAACATAAACCATCGAATCTCATTAGACAACAATTTTTTTGTTACTTACATGTGACTTTGATATTTCATGTATTTTGATGACAATAAATATTACTTCAGGGATTAGAAACAACATATACGTCCGAACCTATTTAAACTGGCTTGTTAATAAGTTTAGTGATATTGTAGTGAACGAAAATACAAGTGATGACAATCGAATGTATTTGAGTATACAATTACACTACAACTTAGTAAAAATCTGAGAATCATAAAGTAGATACTTAATTTGCAAAATGTCAATCAATTGTCTCAGGATTCATCGTTCCTTTGTTTCCTCAGCGATCCTTCACTGTTCTAATTTTGTTTTCTTCGATCTTCTTAACCTTCCGCCATCAGACATTTCACTTTTTGTTGATGATATATACTATTTATACCTGTCGATATCAGTGGCACACACCACAATATATATATATATATATAACTTCTAATATGTATACCCCAGAGTCAACCATTTTTACAAATAGTTCAACAGAATGTTATTTTATTTCTGAAATGAAAAAGTTTCGAACCTGAAATCGATAGTGAAAATTTATTCATGGTATATGTAACCCGCACACGAATGGATTACTTTAATACTTTCAAAAAAACACTACGCAGGAATTCAGGTTGTTTTAGTAAACACATCAATTAGTCAAAATGTTAAGCTTCGTGAGTTAAGACGTTATTTTAACTTAATTTTTAAATTTTCTTTATCTATCTAACGAGGTTAGAATCAAGGATATAAAAGTCAATAATGGTATTGTTTCTAAATCATAATAAGATTATGAATTTCAATTGAATAATTGAAATTCCATTGAAATCACCAACCGAATTAAGTTAGACCACCGTTCAAAATCCGGCAACATTGGAAAATAAATTCAACAATCTTCAGAAATCTATAGTAGGAATAAATGAAGACTGAATTTCTGAGGTGTATGTTATTTAACAGACTAGTTATATTTAGCTGATGCTAAGCGTTTTAATCGGTTTTTATATTTAACTCTACAAATTTTCTACGGATATTCAAAAAAGAACCTTATATCTGTTTTGGCATTTATACTAAACAAACTGCCTAGGCTTCACAAAGGTATCAAAAACCAATAGACATCTGAGTTATCAGCTTTAGGATAATTCTTATACATCCATTATTGAGGGAAATATTTGGGATGACTATGATATAATAAAATAAATTTCCTCATTGGTTTCATGCACCTTTTGCCTACATGTCAATATTTTTCTAAGATTATATAAACAGGCCAAGTAAAAGCTGCATTCATATAGTGTTTTTCATAAAATACACTAATAAATCACTAATAAAACCTCGAAATAATTAGTCTCTGGACAAGAAGTTGAAACTATGTTATTTTCAGACAGTAAAAATATAATGACAAGAAAGAATGTATTTTTGTCATAAAGGATTAAAATCAGTGATTTTTTTCTATCTTCATGATCCATGGCTTAAGCAATTATATTTAGATGAATCAATATTATTCAACCACTATCATGTAATAACAGAAAAATATTTCATTACACTAATTTGGTATTATAGAAAGAAAAACCAGATTTATCCAGTATTTATCTTTTCATTATACCATTTAGAAACGTCAATAGATCGTTTAGATATTTCAAAAAATTCATTACATTGTGTATGTGGTATTTGTGAGGTCTTAATTTATCATTATGTACTAGTCATTAAATTACTCCTGCTCAAAGTCACTTGTTTCGTCCGTGTTTTATTAATTAACATGTGTTTTCAGAGTGTGGATTTGTGGAGATTTTTATTAGTTTTTTATTAGTTGAATTCATGAGGCGATCTAAGTTATACCAACATCGAAAACATGGAAGCACTCAATGTTCGTTTCGTCCTATTGTGGGTCTCGTCAGCAGTGCACATCCACGGTCTCGGACACAGGACTCGAACCCAGGCCCAAACTTTTAACCTTATTATGTATTTAATGATACTACATTGGTCAATTATACACACCAATCACTAACCACTGAATTTTTATTTTTATTTCCCCCTGTAATATCATTTTTTGCTAGTCATCATAAATCCAATTGTACTGCGCATTCTTTTAACGTTTCTTACATCCTTGCTAATATTTTTATCGTAAGCTAACAGCAAAAGTTTGGAAAGTAGTCAGTGATTAATGGTGTCAGAAAACCTGATTGTATTCAAATTTTATCATTATTAAAGAAACCGTAATAATTTATCAAAATATATGAGGTGCTTCATATAGTATATAGTCATTTATTTCTCTAGATATTTCAATCTTTATTTAGGTAAAAAATAATATCCCAACTTTGCATATATTTACCTTTCAAATGGTAGAACGCAGATGGCTTCAGTAATTTTTACTTATTTCAACTGATTACTATTTACTTAGAGATTATCGAAAAATTCCCTCTGCTAAACATGAATGTCATTAAAATGAGTCAATAAGCCATCAAGGGTTAGTCCATTTAATATTGTAAATTATCGACAGGAACGTCCATACTGTACCCATAAGCGTACATTGTTTCATTTTTTCCCTGTTGTAGTAGTTTATGTATTTCCTAAGTTGTTTCTAGGAAAAATGGAACTCAGTTATTTAGTTAATAAGTGAATAAGAGGAAAACGAGATAATTCAATGTCTATCATCTGAATTAAATGTCTAACATGTTATTTACCAACACAATTATTCATGAACTATTAAATAGACTCATTACTATATTTTACCATGGTTACAAAACCTCCTCCCCCTGGTTCGTCGTCATAACAACGGTGTTTTTAAAAAAATTACTATTGTTTTAAGAAAATGACTTTGTCTATTACACATAGTTTTGAATGAAAAAACAGAAGAAAGGAAACTAGAACAAATCAGTGTTAGATACCACTTTATAGATAATATACACTTGAGTGTAATAACATAAATGTACAATGTTCTGTGTACAGTTATCAATAGTAAAAACAAAAATAAAAATCATTTGATTGTATGTTATCCATTTGCAGGAATAACAAATGGTAAGCGGTTAAATTGCATAAAATGGAGATTAAAAAGTAATCAAATTGAAATTCTTCATTGGATATATGATTTAAGTTTTTCAATTAACTCTGATTACACTCTTGTGATCGTGGATATGCATCGTTGAGGAACCCCATACTAGGACGAAACGGCTGTTCGGTCCTTCCAGGTTTTCACTGGTGGTCTAGCATAGACTGACTTGCGAATTCAATCTTGAAAAACTCTAAAACGGTCGAATTACAGAGGATGTAAGTGAAACCTAAAAAAATGGACATTATCTAAAGTTAACCGTTCTATCTTATTAGTTTTCTTATAGAAAAATAATATATGAAATAATCGAACATGAATATTAAATGTGGAACTATAGAATACATTAGTTATATAATGTTTCTGTCCTTATTATGTTAAAAAATCTGTTGGGAGCTATTTAACTCAGAATAAAATCCGCTCTCTATTTCATAGCCATTACTATTCAATAACCTAAAATGTAAATAACAATCATAGGAATTTATATGTTCTATTTTTTAAATATATGCATCCATGAAGTCGATGTATGTAATTTTTATATTTCCTGTAAATTAAGAACTTCTATTTTATACCATTCCTAATTTGTTTCAACACACATGTAAAACTTGACTTGCTTCATAAGAGTTCGATTTATTATTATGTGCACAATTTAAACATTCGCATACATATTTGGTAATAAAAAATTAACATTGAGTCTTTCAATGAAGAAAACATTTTAGAAATGTTCAACATAAGTACTCTTTGACCCTCCTCAGATGGCCTGCTTGAATATCTGGGCTACTTGTACCTACCATCTGGATATTTCAACAAGTTATCTGTTTTCTGGTTTTTTAATACATCATTATGTCTATTAGTCTCATAACCTATTCAGATGCGTTTGTGAACGATTTATGACATTTTGCTGTACACGTTACAAGAGTCCTATCAAGAATCCTATCGTGATTACAGGTAATATGCATCGCCACCGTCCATCATTGTCTTCAGTGAGTTACTACCTCGATTTCGTGGGTTGGTTTAAGTTGGACATTAACACCGTTGGATGCCACTGAGTGGTCTAGTGGTTAAGCGCTCGAGCGCGAGACCGATAGGCCCTGAGTTCGAATCTCGCGAGGCGAGATCGTGGATGCCCACTGCTGAGGAATCCCATACTAGGAAGAAACGGTCGTCCAGCTTTAATTGACTCATGATTTCAACTATGTAAAATTTCATAATGTTTATTTGAATTAGTTTAAAATGTTTGAAATTTCCTAAAAAAAAACCTGTTTATTCAGCTGTGTGATTTTTTTTTATCTAATCGTTAGGTCATTAAATGAAGACTGGAAATGACTATTAAAGCTTCTGAAGAAATTTTTTATCTCACTCATTATATTTACTTAATTATTTAATAGAGCTATTTAAAGGTATCTAAGATTTATACTTGACCTTAAAAATAAATATTTTCTACTGTTGAATTGTTGTTTGTTTTAATTCAGTTTAAATAATAAATTTCTTCACAGTGTGAATAAGGATTCTGTAAGGATGTAAATTGGTTACTGAATAAAATAAATGTTTAGTGTTTCATTTCTAATTAGATAAATGGATAGAAATTTATTGGTCATCTGGATAAACTTGAGAGGTTCTTTAATATTTAACAAGGGACATAAAATAGAATGAACCATGATCCTTAGTTTTTGATTGCTTTGGATTTAAATTTTAAAGGGACATTTTCTTTGAAAAAAACACAAAGTCCTAACAAATTCATTTAATCACCAGTAACTGACTACATTATTCATGTAATATGGCATGAGTAATCATAAATTCTTAGGATAAGGCGGCTACTCAGTGATAACACTAAAGAGTGAGCTATATTAACTGATAACTCAGTGGCTGAATAAACTCGTATTCATTGTGATATAGGATTACAACTACACTAACCATTTGTAAAACAGCCAAAGTAATACATAGTT
This sequence comes from Schistosoma mansoni, assembly GCF_000237925.1. Classification (NCBI taxonomy): domain Eukaryota; kingdom Metazoa; phylum Platyhelminthes; class Trematoda; order Strigeidida; family Schistosomatidae; genus Schistosoma; species Schistosoma mansoni. The sequence goes on along the minus strand of NC_031498.1, from coordinate 13,860,633 downwards.
GTCCTTTCCGTCCACAATTATAGACAATTTTATTTCAATGACACTTTGTTATGAAAATTAACCGAACCCTTTAGATTAAGTGATGTAAATGACTCATTTATGCATTTTAATATTTATTATAGAATGGAAATATTAAAGGACACATAAGAATATTTATTGTCATTTAGTTTTAAAGAAACATGCTTGACTAGTAAGACAAGAAATAAAAGATATATGGACTAAAAATTACTGATTAACTTATGGATGGTGTTGTGGTCTCTAATATTCAAACCGACAGCTCTAAAGTTGACTGTTTACAATAAAGTGACGTTTATTTGGAATTCCACCATTACTTATCTATATGGTTTAAGTCTATATTCAATTGTCTTTATTTATATTGTTAAGCTGAAGAAGTGAACTATTGATATTAACGAGATGAAAGTAGGTTGATTACATTTTCCCTTAAAAATCAAATACATCAAAATTTATTGAGTCATGATATTACAGTACAGGATGAATGATCTAGATAATTGTTCACTACTTAAAGATTATTAAATTTATCAGAAGATGGTTTTGTGGAGATTTTAGTGATTTAATGGTTGAATTCATCAGTCAATTAAAGCTAGACCACCATGGAAAACCCGGAAGCAGTGGATGACCGCTTCGTCCTAGTACGGGACTCTTCAGCAGTTCACATCCACGATCTCGTCCCGTGGACCTGTTGATCTCGCGCGTGAAAGGTTAACCTCTGGACCACTAAGCCAGCATCCAACGATGTTAATGTTTACCTTCAACCAATTCACGAAATTGTGCCGCCGTACACCATTGTCTTCAGTAAGTTCCTATCTCATAACAGACCCGGTTGAACTCCATTGGTCACAGCTTCTTACTAGAACCTCAAGAAATTTACTTGAATAAGTCGAAGTAATCAGTTACTTTAGTTCTTCTTCTGTTTCAATATGATTCATTTATGCTTTCCTAAAGAAAATCAATTTAATAGACAAATGGAATTCTACAACCTAAGATATAATTTAGACTTACTGAAATATCATAACTTTTTATTGATTTAAACTTTGATCAACAATTTAGCTTTTGATCTTTTAGTATTAAATAAAAAAAATTAAAATTAATAAATCCTTAGATTGTTATCAGTATCTGGTTAATTTCATTCTTTGTTTTTTTTTATTTTTTTAAATATAAGAAGTAAAAATTGCCTAAATGAATGAATGAATTAAAATGGATGATAAAAATCTGAAAGCAAATAAAAAAATTTTTCAACGATTTTCTTTTTCTTTTTTCTTTTTGTTCTTTTTTCTTTCTTTTTTTTCTTTTTTTTTCTGAATCGAATTTTACTATTTCGTTTATTCATCTTTATTCATTCACTACTGTTTAATATTCATTTTCGCTTAGTTGTTATCTATGGTTAAGTAATAAAAATTAAATTGTACACGAAATAATACAATAAATTTTTCTATAACCAAAAAAAAATTAATGACGAATTAACATTAGAATTTTAATTTATTCTATTTATGCAAAATAAAAAAATTCGTTTTCATTTTTGTTTTGTTTGTTTGATGTTTTGTACATTAAAATATATCTTGATGTTACTAGGAAATATTTTTTTTTGGGGGGGGGAAGGGAGGAACTGAAAGAGAGATCTTTGTATTGACTGACTGAATATAAAAAATCTATTCATTGTATTTTTCTTAGTAAAATAATCGGTTTTCTTGATACGTTTTAAGTGGTTTTAAGAGTGAATAATCAGTAAATTTAGTGATTATAATGATTGTATATTCAGAACATTGTAAATGAATGTATTATACCGAAATATTTATAACTTGTGAGTGTTTGCGTGCCCTGTTTGATATATGAACGTGCTGATCCACGCCTATCAGAGAACTGTGAATTATCGATCAGAGCTATGATACACGAAGCCGTATGAGCGGTCTTGAGTACTTATCAGTCCTGCTTTCTGCCTAACCCAGCCTGTCAAGTTCAGAACACCAACAACAGCCTATGCAATGTGAATCATTATTCACAAACATACTGGGTTTATATACCAATCAAGCAGACCACATCGTACCATAAAATAGAAAATAACATTTGTACAAGATTTGGCCAAATGTGGCTAAGAATAGGGGGAACATTAGTTAATAGACTGGGTATAACTCAAGTATGGTAAATCGTATAATAATAGTTTATAGGTCAAAATAAAGCTTATAATAAGAGGAACAAGAATATGAATAGTTTAGTTACTTAACAATTATACAATAGGAAATATACATATCATATTGGTCCATAAATAGTCCTCAAAATGACCATTCATAATTCTCCACGGGATACAACAATTTATAGCAACTTTTATTTCTTCTTCAAGAAAATCATTTTGTATAAAGTTTCAATAAAATTAATGTTCTAAGTGGACGAAAATGCCCAAAATATTTTACTTGATTTTACTTCAAGTAATTATATAATTCACTTTGGAATATTTAAAACAGTAAGTTCAGTGAAAGGATCCCTGTACAACGAATTTATTATCAAGTAGTGCAATCTTCTTCTTTAAAACCACGAACCGGTCTAATTTAATCAACCTTTGAAAATTTGAAATAACTAGAAGTTAGTTTTGTCCCAGTGTGGAACTCCTCAGCTGTTGTTATTTACGATCCCACATCCGAGAATCGAACGCGAGACCTTTAGTTTTGAGCACGGAGGCTTATTTATTACAAGAGAAACTCATTAGCCATTAACCAACTAAATAAGTTCTCAATTAAATCATGGTACATTGTTCACTGACGAAAATGGCTTTCTTCAAATAATTACCTATGTGATTTTCAGATTATCTTGATGATTCCTTAGAGACATTCAATCAGTAATCATACTTATGTACCCTCTTTAACTATAAGTGTGTACTGCCAAATGTTTTAAGTAAATAAACATTATCACTGTTGACTAGAGCAGTCATTGAGATTAGTCTGAACACTTTGTAGTAGATTATGGATTTATTTTGATTACAATTTTATGTGCAGAAAAGCACTGAGTCAAGTGGAGAATATTTTTACCATATGAAATTTGTTTTACTAGCTAATGCAAATGATATCCTAGATTTTGATATCGAAATTTCAGCTTAATTTATCAGGTTTATGGATTTAAAACCCTTCACCAAAGAGGTTATTTACCTAATGTGACATCACTTTAGATAGTAAATGCTCTGAAAACATGACAACATGATTTTCATGAAAAATATAGATTGATGGACATCATTAGCTATTAAAATAAATATTATTTTGAATAAATTAAACAAGATGGGTTCCATTCAATGAAAAATTTATCAAAAATGACTCTTTCAATCATCTACGAAATAATATAAGTTTTAAACAGAACAAGAACAACAGGATTTACAGGATAAAATCATTTCATTCTATTTCACGGTCTATCATCAGCTTCATGCTACCTAAAATCTCAATCACTAATAGATATATGATTATTAACAAATGTTTACCATACTTTTGTTTGTGAAGTTTGGATAAATGTTCGAAACGTAGTTATGTAAGGGTAATGAAATTAGTAAGTGATTGAGTAATCGCTCAACACGATAAGGTTGACAAATATGTGAACATCTATCACATTATGTATTAGATGAATATCAGTTGAGTGTCAAGCATATAAAAGGCCTAACAGGTAAATCCAGCTGAAGAGTCCCAAATAGGACGAAACGCGCGTCCTGGATTCCACTGCTAGCCACTATCCATCATTGCTTAAAAAAACTTATGACTTAAGGCGATATCGAGGCGATCCGCACAGGATGCACATATGCCAACAAGAGACTGATCAATTACAGTCCTAAACAACATTGTTAAGATAAAAGCAAACAACACCAAGTGAATTTAAATGTGAACAGTTTAGATTTTTAATTTGTTTCCTAAAAAATGTCGGATGGAATTGTAAAATAAAGCGTTTTTATTCATTAAATTTCAATTGCTAAGATCTCTTGAATACTATTTCTGTTGTTATTACAAACAAGTTTCATCTCTTTCTCGGTCAAAGTACCATAATATTGTCAGGCCTATCTAATTAGGTATCATCATTATTATTTTTCAGAGAAATTAAATATTACTATCTTACTGAAAATAATATCCCATAAAAGTTGACGAAAAATTACAAATAAACTACTGAACTCATTTAATATTGTTTTGTTTGAAACTTTGAAGCGAAAGGTACTGGGTTCGAGTCACAGAGTGAACATCAACTCTGAGATGCAGATACATCCAGTTGACGAGTCCCAAATAGGACGAAACGCGTATCCTGGATTCCACTGATAGTCACTATCCATCTTTGCTAAACTACTGAACTGTCATAATATTTTCATAAATACCATTACATTATTTTTAAAATTCATTACATTTATTGTCTCAGGCAGGTTCAAATTACCATTACAAATAGTAATATACACCATAATTTGTTTCTTTAGTATCTAGATCCGAGGACTGATTTATTTAGGAAACAATATCTCAAAAACTGTTCCTTCTTGTAACTGTATATTTATATATAATTATCATATTTACGCTGCTAATCCTAAGATTTGTGAGAATTAGGACCAAGATTGATAATAGTAAGATTTAGGAAGATCAGATTGTCGTATACCATTTCATAATCCCAGATTATTGGTGTTAATCCTCAGTAGTGAAAGAATTTTAAGTATCCTCATGATTATATATATGTATTTATAAATGTAATATAATCTTTGAATACAACAGATGAAGCCATAAATAACTTAGTAATTGTTACCGTCTACACTGAAACCTTTATCACGACAAAAGGTTGCGAATGAGTTGTATGTTTACCCAGAGTGTATATTGTTTCTCTACATAAGAATATGGCCAGACTTCAAGAAATAAACACAGACTAATTATAAGCATTTGTAAGAAATTATTCACAAGGTAAACAAAGTAAGCAGTGTTACGAAGAAGTGGATTCAACTGGCAAAACTATCACGATAAATGATAAACAACAAAACGTAGTTGTTGAGGATAAAAATGATTGGTGTTATAGAGATGAATATATATCACAGTAAGTGATTATAAGAAAGAGATTATAATTATCTTGATTCTTGGTGTTCGATGAATATTGTTATACTAAGGAAAGCTGCTTTGGAGTAGTCTTCAATTGATATTTTATTTTCACTTGGCCAATTTTTTTATATACACTGTTTGCTTATTATTCATTATTTGAAAGGGTTTGTATAACTCTGAGTGGACAGCATTCAAACTACCATACAGTCACACTTTCATGGTAATCTTATATGATGGTTAACATTGAAATCCATTGGACACTTTTCGTCCAATTCAGTACTCGTCGGCCTAATGCACATGGCATCCGCGTTGATGTTCATATAGAGACTAGGGTTATGCGTACAAATAATGAAAAGAGATTCATTTTCCTCGCACAGACTAATCATGATCTAGATTCAACAGCTCAGTGGATAAAATGTTGAATAGATAAAGTGGAAGATCTTCGGTATCAGCTCCATTGTGCATATCAAAATGGTCAAACTTCAACTGTGTCGAGTGTGGGGCACTCACTCAGCACATACATCTTAAAATGGATTCGCGACATTATGGATTGACTGAAGTAAAACAATATAAACAATTGGATCTGAACTCGGTAAACGTAAGGTTAATGGTTCAGGCACCAAACCTCAGGTCCTGGGCTCGTTCTCTAGTGGCCATGTCAGGGATCCTCACTACCAGAGAGATCCACACTAGGAAAAGACAGCTAATCAGTGTTTACTGGTTTTTAGTGGTTATTCGCCTAAGATCAGTCCGTGATCTTGATTATGGAATTCAAAAATCTACAAAACAATCGTTTATTCAGTTTAAAACTATAATAGAATAACTATAGGATGACAGTATGGCTTCTGGTTGACCTCTTAACGTGGTAATTAAAACTCGAAGACCCTAATGGTATGTGATGTGGTCAACTTGCACTGCTAAGAGATCAAAACCAGAACGAAATAGCTACATTATACTCAGCGTTACTCAGTCGTCTTACAAATCCCATCTGTTCTCCGTGAAAACCACTTTCAGATTAATAGACTTATTATCATTTATTAAAATTTGAATTCTTTTATGATGCTATATTTGAAGAGATTACGAGTTCACTTAGTCTACGAACGGAACAAAAACTCAGTGATACAATGACCAGATAAGCTAACTAATACCGATGCGTCCCAGCCACTTTAACTAGAAAGAGAAATCCTGGTTCAGAAGAGGGAAATGTATTCCACAAGCAACCAGAAGCACGAACAACAACAAGCACAACTCAAGCATATATATATATATATATATATACATATATATATATATATAGCATACAAATGTCTTTAGAGAACGTTACAAAATAGCATATTAAAAGAGACAATGAACTAATGACATTTAAGGTCCTCCCAAATAGGAAATTCTGCATGAAGGTGAAAATGATTGCTTTTGGCGCAAAAAAAAGAAATTTCAAAATAAAACTATAAAAATAAGACACCTGCAAAGTGAGTTCTGGCGATCTAACATCCCCAACATATCGATAACTCACATAGATATGATCAAAGACTTCAATTTATTCAAGTTAAAAGGAACAGTAACTTTGTTTATCTACTTTTATCTACACTACATTTAAAAATCTCCCTACTTGAGTACAGCTTCATCACTATCACTGAGTAAATAAAACATTTTGTTAATCAACATGTTAAACAAAAGTAGATACTTCTAATACTTAAATATAATCAGTATTTGAATATAATAAAGAACTATTTTTTAACGTCTATGAACCTATTCAGATCTAAAACAGAGTCACCTTAATACATTAATTAATAAAATTCATGCCTCCAATTTATTATTTTCTTTCATTATATTAAATAAATAAAAATTAAGTTAAATTACCCTTAATTAAAACAGCTGAATAATATACTTATTGGGGACACGTTATTCCCACCGGAACAAATGCCTCAATGATCAGGTTCATTTAGTAGAAAATGCGTTAGCACGCGTGCATATATATATATATATATATATATATATATATCTGAAATAAGTAGTGCTTGACTATTTTTTCTAAAGAATAATTTATAAAATGAATGGGGTAAAACTGGTAACATATGGAATTTAATGAGATCGTGAATACTATTAGATATTTATTGTAGAAACATTTGAAAACATTTTATTATCTAAGCTTTACGTGGAGTCCATGTGAAAAAGTTTATTCGAAGAAAAACATTCAAGACTTACTTTAGTTTCTGAATAGTCAGTAGAAATTTAGATGTATGAAGGTTGTATGGTTATAATAAATGCAAGTTATCAGGACTGTGGTTTGCTATAGTTTAGTGTAGTAAATATAATCTTCACTATTTTATTATACCTTAAGTATATAAACTTCAAATAAAATACCTTATTTATCAATGTTTTAATAATGAAACAGTTATGATGACCTTGAGGGTTAGATAAAAGTTTGAAAGGGTGTTTGAAAACATCTGTTTTTAATACATTTTTTCTTGGTCGTTCTATGCGTTTTAACTTCTCAAGCCTCTGAATCAAAGTAAAATTCGATTGTCATTCGATGCATTACATTTAAACGATCAGGTTTTTCAGCAAATCACATAATAACTATGATTATGTACTTTAAACTAATATAACCTTTTACTGAATATCTGGCATCATTCATTTTATCAAGTCTTTAATGAGCGTCATGTAGTAAACTGTCTATTTTCAATGCTAATTAGATATCATTTTAAATGATATTCTAAATAAAACTTTATTTTATAGATCCCGTTGACGTTTATTACTAATTATGAGTTTGCAGACTTGTGAGCATGGTCTATGATAGAAGACTCTCCAGATTATATTGCAAAGAATACAATTTTCAGCATTTAATCAGACAATTAATATTTAAGGTAAGTTTATTCAGGCTTATGACAACTGACTTTCTGGAAATTCAAGACAAATGAAATTATTCAAAAGGAATTATAAAGCAAATCAATCTACATTCTCTATATATTTATAGAGAAACATATATTAGGATGTTAATTATATAATATTACTAAAATTGATAGTATTCGGTTTGCTTAAAACAATAATATGAGTATTATAAGTAAAGATGGATGATCGCTAACAGTGGAAATCAGGACGCGCGTTTTGCCCTATTTGGGACTTGTCACTTGGGTATACCTGCATCCCAGAGTTGATGGTCACTCCGGGACCATCCGTCTTTGCTTATGATGCCTGTGACATAAGGTATTATCGAGGCAATCCGCACAGGTAAATATATGCCAATAACAAACTGATCAATTGCAGTCCTAAACATCGATGGGACGATTCTAACAAACAATACTGGATAAATTTAATAATATGAGTATTCAAATATTTTATATTTAGAATAACTTATGTATCATATATATATATATATATATATATATATATATATATATCTTTGCAGTTACAACTGACTAACATCAGACTTCTAAATGAAAGTAAGGAATAGCTCAACAATTCGGAGGTTTTTTCCTACTAATGAAATATAAGTCACAACCATTATCTGAGGACCAACAGCGTTAGTTCATCATTTACATTTTGACAATCAGAGAATAAAAGTCATCCATTTTTTTTTAATAACATAGCTTCATTGTGATCTCTGTACAGTATGTACAATATGGAAATTACCGATACTATATCACACGAGATGAAAAGATGAATAAAATCACTAACAGTAATTAGACAGCAAATAATTAGACTCAGGAGCTTTTTAATAGTAAAACTATAGTGAGATCGTAAATGATCAGTAGCTGAAAACGAAAGTTTCACAACTACATAAAATATGCTCATGGTGTAGTGAACAGAACACGAGTGGGGACAATCGAATGTATTTGAGCAAAAATAACAGACTATCTCAGTAAATTCTGAAAACCATACAATGGACAGTCAGTTTGCAAATTAACATCCAATAGTCTCGATCTTCACTGTTTCTTCTCTAATTCCATTGTTCGTGCATTTTCCTACCGATTGCGCTTCATTTCAGTTCTTCCCTCATCGGTCTTCTGCCAAAATACATTCTATGCCTGACCAACACCATATACTACTTATATGGATATAAGTAGACCACACCACAATGGTACTTTTACTAATTAAGTCAATAAATGCCAACTTAACCGAATTACTAAATCATCTCAGAGATGTCATATATCTAGTTTAGATGACTAGAAGGTAAATTTGAATAAGAGAAAAATTGCTTGTTCTAGTGTTTATAACTGTGAGTTCAATAGCTAGCTTCTCTGACGTACTACAAAATACTATGATTCCAGTGAGAGAATTGATAACATCAATAATTTGCTCAGAAAAGCAAGAAGGTGCTCGATAATTTGTTAACTACTCCAAATGAACAATCAAATCAACCGAATAATAACAATGGATTACAATGCCCAGCCAGAAACTCAAAAAAGACCCTTCCAATAAGAAATGAATAGTAAGTCATTGCTATACGGTGCCCGAATGGCTGGGAATAATCGGGCATGAAGTAAGGCTGAGCGAGTCCGAGACAAAAATACCTGTCGCTCCCTGGTTGTTGTACCATATCATCAATGAGTTTCCACCGAAAATCCAGCAGGCTTCTGCAACTTCAAAAGGGCTATAAGGGGCAACACCGTCTCCAGCCTTAAATATTAGAGATTTCATGGGGTTCTCAGAACCGATTGCAAAGTAATGTACCGATTCAAGTGCTCTTATATTTAAATATTAGGTTCTCATACAATTTCACCGTTTATACCAGAATAAATTGTCGATGAAGTCATTAATAAGGCTTCATTTGTAAATAGTTCCTTTTTATTGAGGTTTGAACATCTAAGTGCTTACAATAAACCTAATACAAAATGTGGGGCTGCATATTATGTCCTTTAAATTATTTAACAGACTGACAAGTGAAATGATAGAAAATTCATTCTTGCAAGTCAGAATTAAATATCCTAGAATGATGAAATGCTACACAACTGGTTCTACCTACCTATTCTTTGATGTCTGATAAACAACATAACTACTTGGCAGTGATAATTTGTTATTATTGGTTTACAAGTGATGATATAGAAAGGTTAAGAGTCCCATGATAAATTCAAACATATTTAGATCAGATTTTGAAACACATATGATATGTAATCACAATTTAAATCTTTATAAACGGAAGTAAATGAGATGGTAATTATCTTAGTATCATCTCATTTAAAAAAAACAAATTGTTTGTTTATGCATACAGTCAGTATGGGGTTTTGTAGAGATAATAAAATTTTCAAATTTTTTAAAATTATGAACTGGTCTTACCTCGACCATCAATAAAACTAGGAAGCATCCAAAGGCTGACTGGCTCTATCTTATTCAAATATGTTGAATTCATCACTAAATAAATCGTATATTCAAACTATGGAATTAAAAGAACATTGGAATAAAAATTTTCATTATGGAGTTGTAGAGATTATTGAATTTCATTGTAATCACGAACCCATCAATGTTAGGCCGCCATTGAAAACTCGGAGTTATTGGATATCTGCTCAGTAGTCTAAAAGTTAAGTGGCAGATTCGAGTCCGGTGTGTGAGGCCATGGATGTACACTACTTAGGAGTCCGAAACCAGGACGAAATGGCTATTCAATGGACCCAGGGTTTTGATGGTGGCATAACATTGATCGACTCATGGTTATAATGAATTCAAAATAAAATTAGATATCTGTCTACGCGTTTGTTTAAAAATCGACTAATATAAATAGGAATCGTTCACAGTTGAAGCCACCAAAAGATACTTATAACAAGAATATTATTGAAGATTTAATGCATCGAAGTGTTTTTCATTACTTCATGTTTCGTGTTTCAATATGATGTTTGGGGGCCCGTGTTAAAATGAATTTTTTATATAAACTTTGTCAGAAAGAGGATCTTGTGGAGATTATATCAATTTAATATTTGAGATCATGAGTCAATTGAAGCTAGACCATCATGGAAAATCCGGAAGCACTGGACGGCCGTAAGGTCGTAGTATGGGACTCCTCAGCAGTGCGCATCCACGGGATTTGAACCCTTTGTTAGCTTAAGATGAGTTTCATAGATACAACAAATTCCAATTTTATGTACGACTAGAAGTAATGTACAGTCTTGTGTAGTGTATGGTCTGTTAACTTGGGCATAAAGATAAACGAAAACAGTAATGTTTATAAGCGAAACACTGTCAGACAGCGTGCATATTACAGCATGCATATTTGATAATTATTAAATTTTCAATGAGCTTTGAGTGTTTCTTATTTGTTCAGATATTGTGTACATAATATACTTATATGTAAGTATGCTATGAATATGTCATTAAAGTAGCTATGATTTATATTTCCCAAAATTACTTTTCTCCTTCAGTTGAGGACGAAATATGTCACAACTAACTATTCCCGATGGCTTAACCAGAACAAACGAACGAAAAACGGTACAAGAACCAGTTTTGTTCAACAATTACAAGTTTCAATCTCTAATACAATATTTAACAACAATGTTGTCTAAATAACAATAATGAGAATTAATATCGTTCTTCCTATCGTTGGATGTTCTCAATGACCCTGAACTCCGATCATCAACTGTCAACACCCAGATACAACACTAGCTACAACCAGCTATATAATATAGAGATATTAGAGCTAAAAGTGGAACGTTCACATGATTAAATAAGACTTATGGTATCAACAATTCTGCTCCTTTAACAATATCTAAGAAATTGAATTATGAATAAACGTCTTTATTATATTCATAGTTGAAAGCATCAGTCGATTGGAGCTAGACCACCAAAGGAAAACCTGGAAGCACTGGACGACCGTTTCGTCCTATTGTTACTATATTATTATTCATTATATTTTATTCGAATTTTTAACAACTAAATATTATGCAAATGAATCTCTACTAAACTAACTGTTAACCCTTTAAATATTTGTACTTTAGGAATTAAAGGGTATATATATTAGTGAGATTAATTGGTTATTTAATCAACAAAAAAAACGATATTTGGGGAGACTATTTGAATTTTAATAGATTATAAATTTATAGAATAATTAGCTATTTATAATGCAAATATTAAGATGTAATAATAAAGATTTAATATAATATTTAGTAAAGTTCTTATCAATTCCATTTATTATCTCATTTGCATAACACTCAATCTTTAGTTCATTATTAATAGAAGTGAAAGTAATTAGTTTCTTCTTCTTTTTTTCCATTGTGATACTAAAAATAATTTCGGCAGTGATGATGAATAAAAAGGAACATCATAAGAATATCTGTAGTAAAAAGTACATATTGAATGAAATATTATTTTTTCGGGGGGGGGGGAGGGGGCGTCATAATACACAAAAAGGAAATATCTATTCAAATTAATCAAATTAAATATAAATGAATGGCAAGTCGTCAAGAATTATATAGTTTCCATATAGAATTATAAACCAATATATTTATTCATGTAATCATAATCCCTTAAAATGAGTAAAAATGTCAACTTTTCCATCAGAACTAAAATCGCCGAAATTCGTCGTTTAAATTTAAGTTATATCAACTTTTATTCGGTATTACACCTTTTTTGAAGTCTTGATTTCTATCTACATGTATGAAATAATATAGTTCATAGTTAGTTATACTTTATCTCCGGTAACTAATTTATAACATATAAATAGAAATTTTACTCAGAAAATAGACAGAACATCAAGGTTGTGAAGATTTCTCTAGCTTGCATCATGTTTTATGTCCTTTCACAGATCTTGACTGATTACAATCTGGTCTAAACAATTACACTTAGATATCACAGATAATTTTTATAAACCTGTTAAATCATTTTAAGTCTATTCCATTTTACGATTGATCACAATAACTAGTTTCTTAGGTAAATGATATCTGGAGACGAATAACACCAATTTACCAGTAATGGATTGTTGAAATTCGTTGAAATTACAAACTGATCAATGTTAGACCGCCATTAAAAACCTGAGAAGATTGGACGGCCGTTTTGATCTAGTTTCGGACTTCTCAGTTGTTCACAGCCGCAATCCCACACGTCGGACTCCAGCCCAGAACCTTTAGTTTTGTGCGAACACTTAACATCTAGATCACTGAGCTGATAAACAATGGTATTTATTTCTAACTTCAAGTAATCCTTAATATTGCGCGACCATCGCCAATTATCTTCGGTGGATAACTGCCTCAGACCTGATACGGTTAAACTCCACTAGTCACGATTTCTCTCCGGAACTCCGAGAATTTCCTCTCAAATTTATTCACTAGTGAGCACATGATAATTATGAGTGAAGGTTTGTGTCTTATTCTAGGATCTCGCTTTTTCCCTTGTATATGTTGTGGCCTACAGATGCAGAGGCTTGTGTCACATCGGTTGTCTTCAACTACGTTTGTTGCTCTGTTTCGAATAGTTGAGACAGGTCATCATCATCAGTGCTACTACTGTTATGTTATCTGGTCCTGCTGCCTTCTCAATCTCTATTTATCTGATAGTCATCCGGATTTCTTTGATTATTGGTGGAGTGACATCAATAGGAAGGTCTGTAGGAGCTGCTTCGATGTCCGGCGGATTCACTGGAGCTGGCTTATCCAAGAAATCCTCAAGGCGTTCTACCCACCTGTCACTATTGGTCCCAAGCCCTGGTAAAGAATGAGGGTTGAGCATGGGATCAGCGACTCCATCTCGTAAAAAAACAAACTTGCTAGAAAACGCTAACTATATTAAACAAATAAAACCATTTAAACTCTGCCATCCGAATTGAAGGAACAATTATGACGTCTCATGATGAAAGCGGAGATACTTCGAAAGTCACGAGGCCGATGTCCCTCCTAACAATCAGAGCAGCAATTTTTATTGGTATATGGAATGCCTGGACAGTGCTAGAGACTGAGAGGACCAGTCAAATAGCTACGGAAGTGAGGATATACAACTTACAGGTGTTCGGAATAAGTGAAACCAATTGGACCTAAGCTGGATAGAAAAGGATAGATACGGGAGAGATTCCGTTGTACTCCGGTTGTGAAGAAGAAAGTGCTCCACATACTCAAGGAGTTGCTCTGATGATGTCCAAAAAAGGGCACGAAAAGCACTTATATATATATATATATATATATATATAACGCCGCAACTAGAAACACATTTTGAACACGACATAAACACCGAGTAACTGTGCTTCAACAATTATATTGTCTATCAAGATAAATTTAATTAAATTTCAAATTCATTCCTATGTATCACAAATTAACTGTAACTAAATATAGAAACCAGTGATTCATGTTGAGTATCACATCTTGTTAAGGAGTTGATCTTCATAAGTTTAATCGATGCTAACCAATTGAAATTTAAATCAAGTAAATTTAGTGAAATCCAAACGACAAGTGCTTTAGGGGACAAGTACTTAATTTGAATAAGGCAAGAATAAGGGTTTTTATTTTATTGATACTCTTGTCTTTAAAGGATTTGATTGAGACAAGCTACTTCAGTTTAAACATCACTTATCTAGTTAAATGTCTATCAATCTCTGAAAACAAAAAATTTAATCCTTGTTGTCAAGTATTTTCATTTAAAGAAAGGGATAGAATGGATTATTTTTTCAGCCATTGTCTTTAAGGTTAAAAATTCATCATTCGTTATTTATTTATACACAACTATATATTCACATAACAAGAATGTTTTCAAGTTCTATTTACCAAAAATAGGATCTTGTTTTGCTGAAATGTAAGCACACAGGAATATAATTATTACTGTGTTTGAAGAGCTGGGTTTTTCAATGATGCAAGCTATAATTAATAATATAGATGTTATTTCAATGGTGTGCATACTTGTAATGTCTATTAAAGACAATTTCAAAGTAAATGTACACAGTATAAGCAGAGATGGATGGTCACTAGTAGTGGAATCCAGGATGCTCGTCTTGTCCTATTTAGGATTCGTCATCTCGATATACCTGCGTCTGAGTTCATATGTACTCCGGGACTCTAACTCAGGACCATTCGCTTCAAACTCAACCACATTATCCACTTAGCTAATAAGTCCAGATTTTCACCCCACTACACAAGCTAGTATTTCTCTACACTCAGTAGCTAAGTGGATAATGCGATTGGGTTTCAAGCAAACGGTACTGAGTTGGAGATCCAGTGTAAACATCAACTTTGGAATGCAAGTATATCCAGCGGACGAGTCCCAAAGAGGGTAAAATGCGCGTCATGGATTCCATTATTAGTCACCATTCATCTCCGTTAATGGTATTTGTAATTTATTGGCTATATAGAGGAAATCCGTACAGGATGCACAAACACCAAAAGAAACTGACCAATTACAGCCGTAAACTTTATAGTATTTAGTGTAACCTTTATAATGTTTTGAATTAGACTGAAGTAGCTGTTTCTTGATTATATTTGTCAATGATTGAAAAACGAATATCAATTACTGAAGATAATTATACTTTGAATTAATCAAATTTGCATAAATTATTGGTGGATTATACAGTGAATTAAGGAACTAGGTAATTTTCACATTGCTTGTTTACAAATTTATTCTAGAAATCATTTTAAATTATTTCTGTTACATTATTAAACCAATGGTAAGAAATAATTGATGAATTTGAAAAGATACTTTGATTCATCGTACATTGAAATAATTCTCATCATGATATTGAAACTAACAAACAAGAATGTAGTTAAAAGTTACTCTTAATACCATTAAGTAATGTGATTAATCCTATTATCAATAAGCCAAAATTTACACTTTCATTTTGTATTGTAATCTGTGATGGTGTTTTTTGCAGGGGGGGGGAGGGGGAAGATATTCTCATAATATTATACAAAAAAGAAATAAATTAAAGTGTCATTCTCCAAACTCAGGATCTTTTAACAATTGAATTTTCCATTCACAATAGAAAACGTTATTTTTATAAAGAGAAAGTAATTTGTACAGAATAGTTTATTTTTTCCTCTAGCTATCCTTGTGATTCGGTAATCTTAGAGATTTATAGTTAATTAACATATTTCTCTATTTCACAAACCAAGGATTTTTTGAAGGATTCAATATGGCATTTTCTTCGTAATAATTTTTTTTACTTTCTGTCACTTTAGAAAAAAATCTAATGAAATACTATAGAAACACTTATGTTTGTTTAATCCACTCATTCAGTTCTATGTAGATATTAAACAAGAGAACGATAATTCAAATTGACTCTATAGGTTAACTTTTAAGGTTTATACAAACAATGTTTGATTTGTTAGTTCAATATCTTCGTCAATCTACTTAGCAAATTAGGTTTTTGGAATTTTAACTTACATTACCAAACTATAAACCAAGTTTAACCAGGATTAATCAACTACGGGCTCGGAATGATGCTGTTTAGGTCAATTGGACCTGTATTTTTTTTAATTAAAAGAAGAATATTGTAACATTCTGCGTTTGGAACACATCTCGTTTGCATTCAAAGATACGTATGTGAAATCATTTCCTATTCTGCAAACGAATAATCGTATTTTTGTAAATCTATTTAAAGAACGTCAGTAGTAATGTTCATTTGATGTTTTGACACAGTATAAATTAATACGGAGTTTGAAATGTGTGAAGCTTATAATTCATAGTTAATATTAAAACCTGTAACATAGCAGATCAAAATTCTGAAAAACGCTAATCTAGATGTGAATTTTTGTTCAATTTCCATAGCTGTAAAACAAATTAAAAACTCATTCACATATCTATTACTTCTAGATAAGATAATATTTTTTTAAACCATAAACAAATTTTCATCACATCACAACGTATGTACCAACATATTGATAACTCCATCTATGCTATTAAGTTGATAAATAAACAACTATAGAACCATTATGGCTAACTAACCCTTGATCGGTCGTATCAAAACTGCTGAGGAGTCCCACAGTAGGACGAACGGCCGTCCAGTGCTTCTAGGTTTTCCATGGTGGTCTAGCTTCAATTGACTCATAATCTCAACTATAAAACTGGTATAGTTTAGTAAGTGATATCGAATTTTAAAGTATATTCTCTTACATTTTATTCATTTATCTGTGCAGAAATGATAATTCATGCTGACTTAACACTACATATATGATATATGTTTGTTAAGGTTTTGAAACAACTGAAAATTTACTAAAAACAAAAAAAATGTCATAGGAACAAAATTTTTTGGTATATTTGCCTTGATAAATGACTTTACTCATGAATCATCTGTGCATTTTTTTAACTCCATATTATTAATTCTATTCATTGTAATGTAAATTACTCAACATGGAAGAAAAGAGAATAACTTCATAATTCAAAGTAACCAAACGTTAAATGTACAAAGTTGTCGAGAGGTGGTTAGTGGCTAGTAGTGGGATCCAAGATGTGCGTTTTACCCCATTTGTGGCTTGTCAGACGGATTTGCCCTCATCCTAGAGTTTGAGTCCCGGAGAGAATACCAACTCAGAGATGCAGACACATCCAGCTGACGAGTCCCATATAGTACAGGACGCAATTCCTTGATTCCACCACTGGCCACTAACTATCTATACTTGCGACTTACTGGCAATGTTGAGATAATCCATTGAGGATGCAGTATGCACATATCAAGCCCTAAAAATCAATAGAAAGCTACAAGTAGCCAATTTATATGAATTAAAATATTCCTATAGAGTTGTAATGTTTGATGAAAGGATAAAACTTTATTCGCTTATTACTATTCAACAGTTTATCCAGTGGTGGTTTAATTCTGTCCACGTCCAGTAACAGAATGATATTTTCCAAATCATTAATTTTCATTATCGGCATGAGATTACAATTTGATAATCTGAATTGTCAGTGTAGGGTCATGGATATTACGATCATGAGTCGATGAATGTTAGACCACCATTGAAAAACTGGAAGTAATAGACGGCTGTTTCGTTCTAGCATGAGACTCCTCAGCGGTGTACATCCCCGATCCCGCACGCGGGATTCGAACGTAGGACCCTCGGTGGTAATGTCTAACTTCAATTATATTACTTGTATCAAGTCAGGTGAACTGTATTTACTGTGTTTTTACAGTTAACTCTGCATATTTGACGTTATAGTGTGTAAAATTAGTTTATAAACAATTCCATTAAGGTTTAAATATAACATGACTTTTGATGGATGTGGTTTTGCGGCGTGCTTATAAACGTGATTTCTCGGGAGTTAATAAATCTTCGTTTCACCAGTCTTTTGTGTTCTCACTTTGGGATGTGGAAATTGTAGTGGAGTCCGTTTCTCAATATAACTATTAGGATCGAGGAACTGTAGTGGTTTCTGATTGCCAAGTAAAACCAGTAAGACTGAAGACTCAACGGGGTCAGTACACAAATAAAAGCGACAACCCCCCAGATATAACACTTGGCTATCCTGGTACAACAGTGGTGACATGGATTTACCACAGTCGACCACCTGAATACAACACAAGCTTATTTTTTGTTAGGTACAAAAGAAATCAGTTTCAAAACCAAATCTAAACCACTTTCATTTTCAAGCAAATGAATAGTTGGTTATCAAGATATCTGTTTTTTGTTGTATAGATTCATCTGCTCGATAATATCCATAATCATGTTTGCCTATCAAACAATCACACAATAGCGTCAGATTTCATTCCATGTATCTCATTTTGTGCACTTCAAACACAATCTTGAATGCATATGTACAACTGTTACCTCTCCTTAAGAAGCACAGGCCACCGACTGGTGTTCTGTAGACAACTCTATCCTGGATTCCCCTTTCAAGTCACTCCAAGTACTATTTTATTCTTTTGATGTCTTCCTACAATTTCCAACTCACTGTCTTCCTTCATCTTTCTCTTTTCCTCTACTCTTCAGGATTACAAGTTAGGGTTTGCTTCGTAATGCAGTCTGATGATTCCCACAATGTATTTCATATCCAACTCTAGTGTCTTCACCATATTTCCTCTTCAGTTAAAATTTGGTTTGTTCTCTTCCACAGTAGGTTGTTGTTGATGGTATACGGTCAATGGGCATTGATTATCTTGTGTAGAGAATTGTTTATAAATATTTGTAGCCTTTTGATGATGGTTGTAGTAGTCCTCCAAATTTCAACTCCGTACACTAGAAGTATCTTCACGTTCGTATTGAAGATTCTGACTTTACCCTTGGCTGGCAGTTGTTATGGGTCCCATATGTTCATCAATTGTAAGAATGCTGCCCTTACTTTGCCAATCCTCACCTTGAAATCTGCATCAGACTCTCCTTGTTTATCATCGATAACGCTCAAGTACGTTAATGTTTTTACTCTTTCCAGAACTGCTCCATCAAATATGGGTTGGTTATTGCTCAATGTATTGTATTTGAGGATCATGCTTTTTTCTGTAATTTGAGGCCTACTACTGCTACACTAGCAGTCTTCACCTGCATTTGTCACTGTGTATCGGATCATAAGTCATACATTCTAATTAATCATAGGCATATCATTGTTTTTTTATAAATGTAGCTTGAATACATATCCAGATTTATTAAATAAATTTTCAACCTTAATAAGATTTTGTCCATCGAATATTGAAAGATACAACACAATGGCGACAATTTGCACGTATTTATACTCAAAAAATTTCCGATTGTTTGGTTAAAAAATCAAGACGTTCAACAATACTGAACTGTTTTTCTTCCCTATATTGAAGGTGTTTATGTTACAGATTTTCTACATTTTTTTGTCAGTACAGTCTACATAAACCTCACGTAATAAAAAGAGAGATCAGCTGATTGTCTCGTTGTGAATATATTGCGTTTTGTCAATTTTGGCTGTTTCAGAATTTTAATATTATTTACTTTCATTGTTAGAAAAAATATAAATACAGTTTGATTTCGCACGTTTTACAGTGACCTAAATAAGGACATTCTCAGGCAACCTTCTTAAAACGCAGAGATTTCTTGGTTTTAGATAAACAATTTAAAATAGATTTGTGCTTGATACTTTTGTCTTTAATTTTTTTTTAGATATTTCATGAATTCATTTGTATTCATATTGAGTACCATTGAACTTGAAATCTGTCAAGTTTTGACCGGTCTTACAGTATCAAAGGTTGTTTCTCTTTGTAACGAGTTATTCATATTTGGTTGCTAAAGCTGAGTAAAGTTAAGCAGATTTAGTTGCCGAATTGTAATATTAAATATTCAGAATCATTTATGAAATATCATAGGTCCAGATAGTTATATTAATGCATATTATTCCTTTCAATAATCAATATATTCCATTTAAAGAAAGGAAACATAGAACTTAGTAATATAGCGTAAAAGTAAGCTTATTTGCATGATATTTTATGACGTTCTATAAGACATTACTAACATCAAAGATAAAAGGGGAGAAGAGTAGTCGTGAAAAAGGCAAAGTTTCACTAATAATTTTGCATAAAAGTGCACGTTACTAATTTGTACTTCCAAATAACGGGGTTGTTATTTTATTTCCTTGATCATAACTAGCTTAAGTGTACGAAAATTACCAAAACGACTGAAACCTTCTAGGTACAATTTAAAGTTTGTCATTAATTCGCTCTTTTGCAATAATAAATACTTCCATTTTCAACATTTCATTATCAAACACGAATAAATTATTGCATATTAACGATCAAGTGATAGAGTTTTAAAGGGTAAATTAAAATGACTAGGCTGACTAACTCAAAAATGTTCTCATTTGTAATAAGTGGTGAGCGAAATTTCAAAAAAAATTTAAAGCCCTTGGTTCAAACTATAAAACGTAAGTCAGTACAATTACAAGTTTTTATTGTCTGTTACTATTGTGGCGTGTGCTACTGACATCGATAGATATAAGAAGTGTGTATCACCAATCGAGAGTGGAATGCCTGGCGGCAGAAGGTTGAGGGGTTCGAAGAGAAGAGAACAAAAGTAGAGAGTGATTGGTATGGAAATGAAGGAACAATAAACTCTGAGACAACTGATGAGTATTTTGAAAATGAATTATTGCTGTATGGTTCTTAGATTTTACCAAGATGTTCTCTATCGCTTTATTAAAGTACATTTGGTTGTCACAGCCTGTGTCCTCGTTTAACACGTTCGGTGTCGCTACCAACCAGGAAGCAGGGAGGGTGCTGTTTTTCGTACATCGTTGCGGAGCGTGGATAGAAGATCCCATTTTGGGAGGTCTGTTGTTGAAAGGTGACATCGAGTTGGGTGTTCTGGCTAAATTCGTTTTACTGGTGTTGAAAACCACACAAATTAGTTTTCCAACCAATCATCAGATAATTTGCTATACATACAGATTACGAGAAACCATGCCATCAAAGGCTATTACAGTTTGCTAAATTGCTAAGTTTCCAGGTCTTTTAAATAAGTCTCACTTATTAGTATCGGTAGATTATCAAGCCCAGTGATTAAGAGTCTGTTATAAACTTCAATGCTTACAAAGTAATCAAAGTCAGATAAACCGACTTTTAGTGCAAAATCTTTTGTTCCTAATTTATTTTTATAGTAGTATAGTTCTATAAGCTAGGTGATTTAATCATGAACCCTTCATTGTCCTTCTCGACAATATCATCAACATAAACTTCAACTAAAAGTGGGCTATTCGAATTTCTTTACCTATGACTGACTGTTTGTTCTGTTTACCTTAATCTTGATTGGTTGTTGTTGTTGATTCTTGTCCTATAATTGTCGAAATATTTTTTGACCATTATCCCCTTCAGCCTGATTTCTAATACAGTTATTAATGAATTTTCTAACTGGTCATAAATTAGGTTGGTTTCTTTACGTTTATCGGTTGGTGATTAACCTGGGTCCCTGTTCTCCGAAATTCTCTGATCTTTGTGTTCTTTCTGTTGAGGATATCAAACATTTTCCACACGAAGGTGTGTCCATAATCGTCTACACAAACAATCGAAATGAACTTGTATACAATAGTAGGACAAAGATCAACAACAACCAATCAAGACTAACATAAACGGAACAAACAGTCAGTCATAGGTAAAGAAATTCGAATAGCTCACTTTTAGTTGAAGTTTATGTTGACGATATTGTCGAGAAGGACAGTGAAGGGTTCACTACTGGACCATCCTGATCAGAGAACGAAAGCCCATTGAAATCATCCACCTGAGCTACAAGCATTCATTTCTTTCTTACGCAACAACTGTCTAATTAAAAATTGATATTTGTGCAAAACATCAAACGGGGGACCTAGATACCAGTATAAATAATTGACACAACCATGATTTCACTTTTTATATGGATGGCATTAATGAATATTTACTAAATAATCGAAATAACTAACAACATTGAACATATTTTTACTTTCACTTGATAACTCTGTTGTATGAAGACTAATCATAACTAATAGAGTACTATTAATAGGATTTTCTATAAGAATAGTCATTCTGTGCAAAACTAAATGGTTAATGGATTGTAAATTTCGGTTAATGGATAAATACTTTTGTACTGTCAGTTAGAATGAAGTACTTTTATAAATTATAAGCAAAATCTAATGGCAATTTTGGTTGTTTCAGACAAATATCTTTGTTACGAAATAAATATTTGGACTGAATAAGTTTTTACAATTGAGCATTAGTTAAACATTCGCAGCAATATATAATATAGTATTATATATATATCCAGATGTGTCAAAATTAAGTATATAAATCACCGGATGGTAGCTCAGCAATATAAAGATTAAGCCCTTGCAGTAAGATCTGAGGGTCCAAGGTTTAACCTCCGGTGCGGTTGAAAATCTACATTACAAAGAAGTGCCGTACTAGAATGATGAAGCTATTGTGTGCCCTCTGGTTTTCACCAGCTTTTTAACTATCACTCCGTCATGAAAACTACGACATATATATTTACATTTTTAGGAGGATGACATTCTAACGATTAGCTTAGTTAAGGTAGTTTATAAATTACAACCAAATTTCCTCCACCTAACTTATATCTTCCCACCGTTTTTTACATCGAAAAACCTAAGCAAAAATTAAAATTTCTAATTAGTTACGTTGTCGTAAGGCTTTTTGACAACTTAGAAGTAAATTTAATGATAAACAAAACAAACTTTTTAATGACTTTAAGTTGAATTAATTGGAATTTAACAAATAACTAGAATTTTTAATATTTAAGACATTTAAATATAGGAGTCTTGGTTAGTTAAAAATAAAGACTCGAAGAATATTTGTAGATTAAATTATAGGTTTCAAGATTTCGACAAAGAACTATAAATTCATTTACGTTGATTGTTTGACTTTTCTCACTGATGTCTGTGACTGTAAATGATCATTCTCCTTTGGCATTTGTACGTCCTTTGAGTATTGTCTCGAAATTGTCAGTAATTCACAAGCATTATTAGAGAAGATGAATGATGACTAATAGGGAAATACAAGGTGGGCGTTTCGTCTCATTCGAGACTCGTCCCTCGGATATACCAGCATCTCAGAGTTGGTGCGACTGAAGTGAACGACACTGGGTTCGAGTCCCCGACTGACCGATTCTGGGATGTGAGTCCAGCCGATGAGTTCGAAATAGGATGAAACGCACGTCCTGAATTCCTCAGCTAACCACCACTCATCTCTTTTTATAATGCTAGCGAACTATAGAACTGTAAATTTAAATATTTGTTTCTGCAGTCATCATACGTGAAAGAGATGAAGTAATCTTAAATTTTAATGAATTTCTCAGCCTATTACGCTTATTGTCTATCATTTGTGATACTCGGTGATACCAAGTATGAATATCGCACTGAGCGTGCACATCAGTCAATTAACGGAAAAAGTAAGTATCGCAACTTTATGTTAAAAATACATAAACTCACATTTTCGTCATGTAAAAACGGAGGTTTACGTTGTGAAGTTACTATAAACCACTAAAGAACTCATGAAGCGAGGTTTGTAAAACTATATGCAGTTAATTTATTGTGAGCTCATGTAAATATAGAAATGATAATCGGCCGATCATTATAGATAAAGAGTATTGGCAAAATTGATAAACTAGAACCCTCACTATTAGGGTGACTGTAACAAATAGAAGTCTCAGTTATTTTACCTTTTTTCAACAACGGCAAGTGATTTTCATAGCGTTTACATAATTCCGACTGTGAAAGCTAACAATTATATTATTTTAAAAATTAATTTGTGAGAATGAAAAAAGACACTTATTGTCTCTAACTCAAGCTCCTTTATTTAACAATACATTTTTTTCACTGAAATCATGAACCAATCAATGTAAGACCCCTACAGATAACCTGGAAGAATTGAACTGCCGTATCTTCTTAGTTTTGGACTCCTTGGCAATGCTCGACCTCTCACTCGGAAATCGAATCCAGCAAATTTTAAAGTATTGAGTTGGCATCTGATGGTTTTAATGTCCAACTTCAATCAAACCACCATATTTCGCAAAAAAACAAAAGAAGTAACTTTCTATAGTTATGGTAAGCAGAGATGGATAGTGGCTAACAGTGGAATCCAGGACGCGCCTTTCGTCCTATTTGGGACTCGTCAGCTGGATGTACCTGCATCTCAGAGTTGATGTCCACTCTGGGACTCGAACCCAGTACCCTCGCTTCAAACGCCATCGCGTTATCCACTCGGCCACTGAGTCCTGATAGCCACTTGCTTGTGCGACTTCAAACAAACAATACTGAATGAATTTCTATAGTTATGTACACAATTTGATTTTTTAAAAATATAATATCTGTTTTCGTGTACAGAAAATAAATTTTATCTTATTTTGACCAGGTTATTGTCATTAAATTATACGAATAAAGATTCATTGTTAAATCAACTGAGTCACAGTTTATCATTAAAAAAAATAAAACAAACAAACACGAAACCAAATTTTAAAACTGATCCATGTTTTACTGATAAGAATTATGGAAAACAAAATATTATTACTGATTCTTTTAGAATTTAATTTTCAATTTTCACTTATCTTTATTAACCATAATTATTGTTGATTTCAATAGTGTAATAAGAACACAAAGATGATCAGAACTATGTGATGATAGGATAAGCGCAATACAATCTTATCATACATATACTTGTTAAGAACATTTATATATAAAAATAAAAGGTCAACTAGACTGGAAATGGGGGGCAAGAATTACTTACTTACTTTTTAACGAGTTAGTTTTTCTACGGGATGGGGTCGCTAACCCCATGCCAACCCTCCTCCTTTACCCGGGCTTCAGACCGGCAGTAACTTTAGAAGAGCTACAGGCGGAGTTGAGGTAAGAACAGACAAGGATAATAATAATAAAAATAATGTGGAACCTAATCACTCTGGATAATAAGCTTATATTATCAGGGTAGGTATAAGGTGAGAACAAACTGTTTGATTTGTTGAATTATTTTTTTAAAAAAAAGACATTTTTAGATCATTTCAAACACTTTTAAGATTATACTCATATTTATTACAATCTATTAAAAGGTTTGTAAACTTTTGAGAAATTAAAATATTCATATGGTTATAGGGTTTAGGCGTATAGACTGTACTTTTATACACATTTTTTTTTAAAAAGACTAGAGTACATTGAACTTCAGTATATAACTTCCTTTATACTTCCGAGAACAGGTCCTAATAATAATAAATCTAACCTAGTTATATAGATTTTGATTTTAAGGTTATAGTAATACAGATTAACTAGCTGTTCCTTTTTTATCATTATTGATTTCAGATTCCAATTTAATTAGTTTGACCTTACAGAGTTAATGTGTATCCAGGATTTTTTAAATCTTTTGAATTATAATTACTACACGATGTTTCCAATACAATAAGTCAGAAATATTTATGTTCTCTGAAATCTCATACATTTTGATCCTTTAACACGTTTAAATAAAGACTTTGGCTAAGCAGCATAGGTAACCAGTAGGAAATTTCATAAAGAATGATAAGACTGTTGTATTAAACATTGGCGGCCTGTTTAAACATCTGGGCTACCTGTTCCTGTCATCTACATATTTCAACAAGTTATCTAATTTCGTTTGTTTTAATACATCATTATGCCTACTAATCGCACAACCTATTCAGGTGCGTTTCTGAAAAGTGTAAGACCTTTCGCTGTAAAGGTTATAGAAGGCCTAATTAGAGATATCGTGGTTGCTGGCAATATGCAGCGAGAAGAATGTACATTATCGAGATGTCGATTGACTGGGCTGCTAACTTCTAACCGGCGATCACTCAATATTTATCGTCAGGAAGGACGAAGAAGTAAGAAACGGAAACTTGTTGAAGTACTTTGTGCTGGGAATTCCATATTGTATAATATAATAATATAATATTGAATAAAGCTAATAATAATAAAAAAAATAATAAATAAATAAAATAAAAGACCAGAAAAAATTCAGACGAGACTCTTCGGCCGTTTATTTAACAAATTGTAACCAAAGCTCAAACTGCAAACAATGGCGTTGACATTCAGCGAGTTACATTTCTAACGCCGAGACTATAATTTATGGACGACCTTTGAACGAATCTTAAGTGACCTTAAGAAATTTCAGCCCCTCAGAAAACAGTCGGTAAAGAAGGAGAATATATTATAAAAGAACCAGAAAACTAGATTGTATACATTTCTTTAACAAGTTATAAGAACTTTTCAAGATTCGAAAGAGGATATGTAGTTCTGAAATTGTAAGACATTCAGAATGGGAACTCATCCATAATAGTCGATCTCTGAAGCCATGACAAGGTCGCAAAAATTATTACCTTATTTAGTAACAAAATTATCTTTAAAACTAAAACTGTAATCACTTATGCAATTCATTTTAAAACAAAATACGGTAAAGTCACTGAACTCAATAAAGACTGATGTTCTTATATGAATTCTAATAAGGGGATTCTATGACGTTTGTATGATAAACTATCTTTTAGATCAAACTAAACCTGTAAATAAATAATGTATAAAAGAACTCTGGTGATATACTACTATTTGTAATCTAAGTAATCTAAACCTATTATCCCATCAAAATGTTCTTTACTATTGAGTAAACACCGTTTCGTTATTTTATATTTAGTTTTATTAGATCAAATCACATTTTCTTTCCATCATACGTTTAAGCTGAGTGTAACTATTTTGTTTATTTATAATAAAAAATTAAATTAAGGATAGGAATAAGATAATTATTTTCCAAAGATTCAAAGCAATTTTAATCAAATTACATCACACAACTCAAACATTATATTTTCAAAACAATGGAAAATGTTTGAGTAAACAAAACTAAAATAATGTAAAAAAAACAATAAGTAATTTTAAGCAAAAATGGATGATGGCGAGCAGTGGAATCTAGGATGCAGGTTTCCACTTCAAACGGCTATCAGCACTCAGTAGCTAAGTTGATAACGCGATGGCGTTTGAAGAGAACGGTACTGAGTTCGAGTCCTAGAGTGAACATCAACTCAGAGATGCAGGTACATCTATCTGACAAGTCCCAAATAAGATAAAACGCACTTCCTGGATTCCACTGATAGCCGCTACCTATCTTTGCTTATAATGCTTGTAAGTCAAGGGAATATTGAGGCAATACGTACAGTATGTACATATGCCGATAAGAGACTGATCAATTGCAGACCTAAACAACAATGGGATGATACAAGCAAAACAATACCAAGTGAATTTAATAAGCAATTTGATGACAAGACATTATTTGTGTTTATTTTCTAGCTGAACGAATAGGTGGTAATCATTTGATTATTTATGTATAATATACACGGCTGTTAACAAAACTTTTGTCAAATTGAGTTTAATTCTACTCACATCAAAACAAGTTTCAAGTTACAATACATTCATTTACGAATTGAACTTTCCTCATATAGTAACTGGCTAGTCATATAAGATTAAGATTCATATGAATAAGAAATGAGAATATCACACTAAAACATTCGTTTTGATGAAAAATAAATAGTGGTAAGATGAGCTTTTAAAAGTAAAAGCTTATTACTGAATAGGAAATGTTCTCATCAAAGTAACTCTTTACTACGTATATCTTCCGTTCTACAACTTGGTATATCGAATAAATTATTTTAATGTAAAATTACTTTGATGTTATCTGGTACCAATTATATCATGTTTTTTTTGTTGTCAAAATGTATAAAAGCATATTAATTGATTTTTGTTAATCAATAGATTGATAAAAAACGAAATCAAAGGTTTGCTAAAAGGCCTTCCTAATCGTGTATTAAGGGATGCAATATCGAAAATTGAACGTCTAGGGATAGAATAGGCTTCTAAATGATTGGAAAGACAACAAAGTTATCAAAAAAAATGAGACTAATGTAGTTGGATAATATGAACTGAAAATGTAGTTCTAACTCACGTAAAAGCTTTCAGTCTTATTAACAGTCTCAATACCATAACCGGGACACAACTGCTTATATCTAAACACTATTTATAATATTACCTTAACACATAACTAAATTTTGTGCTTATTGAACATTCAGTTCAAGATTTTACTGTTTATTTTCTCGTTCAAATCGTCATATAAGGAGATTAAGCTGCCAAGACTATAAACAGTTATTATTAAGCTCTTAAAAACAAAGAAAGTATAGTTCAAACACTAACTTAACCGATTTACAAATTGTCATCAGGCCATCTCATTTTCTTCGAAAAAGTAATTGCTACGTTATTTCTAGTAAATTCCTAGTCAAATTGTTATTCAAATTTAATAAAACCAGTTTAACGTCGTTTCATAAGCCGAAAACATACTCCATTCATATGTAACATCAATTTTTATATATTCGGAATAAGCAGTTACTACGTTACGTGTGTTAACCCTCATGGGGGAGCATAGGCCACCGACCGGGGTTCTCTAAACAACTTTATCCTGGATTCTCCTTTCAGATCATGTCAAGTGCTATTTTATTCTTCTGATGTCTGCCTACGATTTCCACTGTCTTCCTTCGTCTTTCTCTTCTCCTCTACTCTTCAGCATTCCAAGTTAGGGTTTGCTTTGTAATACAGTCATGATTTCCATAATGTATGTCCTATCCACCTCTAGTATCTTTTCCATATTTCCTCGTCAGCTCGAAGCTGGTTTGTTCCCTCCTACAGAAGGCTGTTGTTGATGGTATACGGTCAACGAACATTGAGTATCTTGTGTAGAGGATTGTTTAGCCTTTTGATGATGGTCGTGGTAGTCCTCCAAATTTCAACTCCGTACAATTGAACTGTCTTGACATTCCTATTCAAGATTTAGAGTTTGATATTGGTTGACAGTTGTTTTGAGTTCCATATGTTCTCCAACTATAGGAATGCTGCCCTTGCTTTACCAACTCTTAAAACTTAGCAACTGAATTAAGTTATTAAAATGTACATTGCAGCATATTTCATTGTTTAGTTCCTTTTCAAATGAACGTTTAAAAGGTTTATCTGAATTTTCCTCTATAGAATTTTTAAAAAGTGAATAACATATATTTTGAAAAGTAATTGATTTTTGGCTTAATTATTACTAAACTATTATGATCTTATAAGCAAAGATGGATAATGGGTGGCAGTGGAATCCAGAACGCGCGTTTCGTCCTATTTGGGACTCGTCAGCTGGATGTACCTGCATCTCAGAGTTGATGTTCACTCTGGGAATCGATCTTTGCTTACAATGCTTGTGAATTTATGCTATATTGAGGCAATACGCACAGTATGCACATATGCCAATTAGAGACTGACCAGTTGCAGTCCCAAACACCAATGGGAAGATTCAAACAAACAATACTAAGTGAATTATTATGATCTTAATTATTGACAAGTAATGGTAAATGGAATTATTTATGAATTGAAGTGAAACTTGAAACCAGATTTAATTAACTTACAGCAAATCAAAAGAACTCTCTTTTCATCAACGAATTGAATACATTTACACGTCAGTTTTCATGTACCAGACATGGTAAAAATGTACTGACAAAAGTTTGATATACCTTAGGATTTTTCGTATATTTCTAAACGTTCCCTCAGATATAGGGTTTTTGCATTAGATACACTAATCAACTTTTTAGAGTTATCCTAATTTCATTTTTAAGAAATATTTGCTGGAGTGGTAATTTTGTATATATTGTCTTAATTATATTTTCTACCAAGTACTGTATTTAACATAGGTTGTGGACTCGCCGCGGGATCTGAACACCTTAGGTTTAATCCTTGGAAGGTCCCGTATTAGAATAAAAATTTCGTCTAGTGCTTCTTGATTTTCAATGATGAACTAAATTGGGATCGATCGCATTCGATCAGCACTAAGAAGGACTTGACCACCCAGTGATCAATCAATTGTGATTACATCTCAGTCCTACAGCAGGTCAGTCGCGACCCGAATAGCTCAGTGGTAACGTCTGTGAAGCTGAGTGGCACGGGATCGAACCCGTCAGGGAGCACCAGTTCGCTCAAGATTACAGGTACACCTTGCTGACGAGTGCCAAGTAGCACGAAACCCGGGTCCAGGGTTTCTTGTTGACCACCTCCAACCACCATCTTAAATTGGGATTATTTTGTGATTTTACTGATATTTAACAATATTTATAAACCCTCACATTGATCAACATCTTTAGCTAGAAGTTTATAGATCATTAAGGACATTAGTAAATCACCGGGTTTAAGCAATTAATTTTTAATATACTCGAGTGTTTTACTTAAATTAAAATTAATTATGCCATAAAAATGTTTTTTTATAAATCTACATCATGCCAGCTTATTCTTACATTCACATAAAAATCAGTGAACCTAGTAACAAAGAAAAACATTCAGTTTTCACTCATAATATTTATACTTGATTTTAGTTGGATAGATTTTTTGCAATGATATTAAATCATCTAAAGTTGGTGATACATATATAGTTGTATATATATATATATATATATATATATATATATATATATATATATATATATAAGCGCGAGCACTTAACCTCTATACCACTGAGCCGGAATCCAACGGTGTTAATGTCTAACTTCAACCGATCCAGTGGAGTTCAACCAGGTCTTTTGTGAAATAGTAATTCACTGAAGACATTGGTGGATGTGTCGCTCAATTTCGTGAATTGGTTGAAGTTAGACATAAACACCGTTAGTTGCCGGCTTATTGGTATAGAGGTTAAGCACTCGCGCGCGAAACTGTTAGGTCCTGGGTTTGAATCTCGCGAAGCGGGATCGTGAATACACAGTGCTGAGGAGTCCCACAACAGGACGAAACGTCCATCGAGTGCTTCCAGGTTTTCCATGGTGGTCTAGCTTCAATTGATTCATGATCTCAACTATTAAAATTATTATAATATCCACAAAACCCCTTCTGATAATATATATCTATAACTCTTAGTGTTACTATTTATCACCGTTTTTCTTTTAGTGGTGATAAGAATGAATTAATTATATTTTAGATATGATTGTTATATTTGTGTTAAAAATAAAATTAAGAGGTGATAAATTTCAAACTCAATTTTGTTAGTAATATCAAATTAATTATGCATTTCTTTAATACCGAAACTCAATTATTCGGACTGTAGAGTAAGGTCAAGTCAAAATATTACATTCAGTATATCTATAAGAGGATTAAGCAAATACTAATTTTCTTGTATAAAACTTGGGAATAAAAATATTACTATAAATAATCACTAACAGTACCCTAAAAAATAGGAAATTAAAAAGAGCATTTATCCTTGTAAAATAGCACGTAACAGTTAATTGTTATCGATGATAGAGCAAAAAGAATTCATTGTCAAGTATAAAAAAAGTATATCAGTTCTGTAGAGCAGTATCCAAATCATATCCACACGGTACCTCAGGAGTGGTGGGAATGCGAGAACTGGCAAGAGCAATCACTGGAGGTCAATCTAATCCACTACTCTATCTTAATAACGGATTGAAAAATTGTATCACTCGTGCTGGATGAACGAAGGTTCATGTGTATGCTTTAGGATCTGAAGGTCGGATCAACCTATGTATTCCGGGTATGCATGTAGTGTATACTTGTATAAAACTAAATGACACGTATACATATCTGACAAATATTTATAGTAGGAAACATCTCTTAAGAAAAAAGAAAGTAAATTAAAAAGTTAAACATTAACTATGTGGTCAGATTTGTTTTCAGTGAATTTTTTATCCAACCTATACCTGAATTACGATGAGCTTTATTGACCTTTAAAAAAAAAGAATATTCAGTAGATTTTGATAATGCGAAAGTTTTAAGATAAAAACATAATAAACATCTATCTTATCCATACTTTCCCAATACTTTACATTCATACTTAATACATATTTAATCAAAAGCCATATGATGACCTAACGGTAGATAATATCAAAAAAAGCTTATATCACTTAGTAAATGTAGCTTTCATTATTAACATATTTTCAAACTAAAAATGAATTTTTAAAAACATGGGGTATTTAAAATATAAATTAAGACTGCTCCCAATATAAAATTAATTCGATTATTGTATAGACACTTTTTCAATACGAATAACTTAATGTTATCCCTCAGCAAGAAAACGGAGCGAGTGATAATTGAGGAATTTTAATTTAATCTGTATAAAAAATAATGGAAGATAGAAAGGGAGGTTAATACCATCGAAGAAATATGGATCGAGCATAATGTTTTTGTACGCGAAGGTTATGCTTCGACTGGTGGATAGTGTTATGTTTTTGACCTAGGCTGTAGCCAATTGTTATGACTTGACCAAGGTCGTCGCTTATTCGTTATGACCTTACGAATTTAACAAGGACGTAATTCGCGTAAATTATCCACCAATAGAATACGCCTTCTATGACCTTCACACTGTGACAATGACGTTCGATTAGTATGAGTAATCTAGCGTCCTTATCCGCCTAACCCGTCCACTTGAGTCCAAAACACCAATAGCAGCTGCTGTAATGCGAATCGTTTATTTCAAACATATTTTATCTATATACCAGACAGGCAGACCACACCATACCATAAAATAGAAAATAATATTTGTACAAAACCAGGCCAAATGAGGCTGTAAGCGTGGGAGACAATAATCAATAAAACTGAGCATAACATAGGGACAGTAAATCATATAGTAATAATCAATAGGTCAAAATGAAGCTAGTAATAAGATGAATATAGACATAGATAATCCAGTTACTGAATAGTTATACCATAGGAATATAAATAGATTAATAGTCTAATAAGAGGTCCCGTAAGTTATCAGTACTTACTTTTTCCTAGTATATAACAGATAGCAATAGCGTCTTCTGTAAATAAGCTTTTTTTCATTTTCATTCATCTTGAACCGACTTCTCTGAGTGTATGTATGATTTTAAAGGGAGCTTCTGGTGAAGCAAACTGATCAAAAATAACTAGATGTCCCAAGATTGAGCTTTTGATTGACTTTTGTGAACCTTAAGAAAGTCAGACAGGGTAATGTTCAGAGATGCTTGGCAAAGGAGCCCTCTTCGTGAGGCTAACATAACTTGTTTCACATGAACAAGTAAGCTTATAGATATATATTGATTTGATCCAGAGCAAAGGTTTATCCTTCATACAACTACGAATCACAGCCCGATTAGAAAAAATGATACGAGGTTCAGCCAAATAGAATTTTTATCTTAAACATCTCGAAAGTTCGGTTTTCAGAATTTCTGTCGGCGTGTCTCCTTTAAACTGAATGTTCATGAAGAGATTCAACTTCGGTGCTATGGGCAGTCTTTCACGTTGTTGCTTAGGCTTCAGATTTTTTCGACGAACATATTACTTTCCAAATATTTTAGCAACTTTTAATTAATCCATCTCTTGTTATAATGATTATGACTTAAGCCAATATCAAGACAATCC
The DNA here is from genome assembly GCF_000237925.1 of Schistosoma mansoni. NCBI lineage: Eukaryota > Metazoa > Platyhelminthes > Trematoda > Strigeidida > Schistosomatidae > Schistosoma > Schistosoma mansoni. Next base: position 13,826,869 of record NC_031498.1, on the reverse strand, counting down.
GCACAGGATGCACATATGCCACTAAGAGACTGATCAATTGCAGTCCAAAACATCAGTGGAAATATTCGAACAAGCAATATAAAAATGAATTAAACTTCACTACATTGCTCAAGCTAGTGTCTGTCTGGACTCAGTAGATAAGTGGATAACGCGATGGCATTTGAAATGAATGGTACTGGGTTCAAGACCCGAAGTGAACATCAACTCTGGGATTCAGGTACATCCATCTGAATAGTCTCAGGCTCCATTGTTAATGGATTTCTACACCAGTTGCTATCTGTTTCTATTCCTCTCTTCTCGATTTTCTCAATCTTCTGCTGCCAGATATTCTATTTCTGACCCATGATATATACTATTTATGTAGATATAAGTAGCCTACACCACAGTATTACTAAGATTTTCAACTTTGTATCTAAAAAATTTCAAAAGTTATCCATCTGTAAAATAAAAAAATTCTACTCTAAACACTAAGAAATATTAGATGATTTTGTACTTTAAAGAAATTAGCTAGATAATTCATTATTAAGTAGTATTTTAAGTGTAATATGATGTTTTCACTTCATTGATTATTAAAATTAAATTGTTTTGTTCATAAAGCATAAAATTATACGGGAATGTAAGTTTACTTATAACACCTCATCTATTCACTATACTTTAAGTTAAATACATTTATTATGATATAAAAAGGATAAAAACCAATCATTTGGCAAAGTACTCATTATAATTCAATTAAAAATTTACCTTATATACTCTCTCTTCTTTTTTTTATTATCAAAATATCCAACAACTAATAGATGTTCCTGAAGTAAGTAAGTGGGTTGAATAGAGATACTGGTAGATAGTGAATATTTAATGAAAAAATGGCTTTTGAATATGTGTATATTAAACATACACGTGCTGGAAAAAATAATTAAAATTAATAATTAAGATCGAATGAGAAATCAGTGTCTGAATCAACTATGGAAACTGTGTTCAATAACTTGTAAAAAAAAATGGGTAATAAGCAAAGATGGATAATGGCTAGCAGTGGAATCCAGGGCACGCTTTTCCTCCTACTTGGGACTCATCAGCTAGATGTGCCTGCATCCCAGAATTGATATTCACTCTGGGCCTCGAACCTAGTACCGTTCTCTTCAAACTCTATCGTGTTATCCACTTAGCTACTCAGTCCTGACAGCCATCTGCTTGTGCAATGAGGTGAATTTGAAATTTTCTTGGTGTTGTTTACTTGTATCTTCCCATTTTTGTTTAGGGTTGCAATTGATCAGTCTCTTATGGCATATGTGCATACTGAGATGCAAGTACAACCAGCTTACGAGTCCGAAATAGGACGAAATGCACGTCCTGGATTCCACCGCTAGCCGCTATCCATCTTTGCTTAGAATGCATGAGAATTAAGGCTATATCGAGACAATACGCACAGTATGCACATATGCCAATAAGAGAATGATCAATTGCAGTCCTAAACATTAACAGGAAGATTCAGCCAAACAATACCAAGTGAATTTAAGTAGGTTTTAAGTTTAAATCGCGGCATTATAGTTAAATCGATGGAATCATTGCACTTAACTTTGATAAAGATGTGTTCTAGGCTATATTTCTTATTTCTTTATTTCAAAAGAATGCTAAGAATAAATGAAAACGCAGACAAATGCTGAAACAAAATATATCAAATACTCATTAACTTTCCATTTTGCTACTATGCCAACAAATGACAGTGTAGCCTTTTCTCACTTAATAATGCGCACTTTCATGTTTGAGAGTATTCTGGACAAATTATTTAATGTAATCAAAGACCACAGTGTTAATCTAGTCCCATCAATACATATAGATTACAGAAGTCTGTAGATTTATTTTACGAATCAAACGAAAATTTGTGTATAGATAATTTTTAGAGATTATTGAATATTACAGTTTATATCATTGAATGACAGTTATTGAAAACCAGGTAGCATTAAACAGCTTTTTGATCTTAATATAGGATTGTTCCTCAGTACATATCTAAGACCCTTGTGGGGATTGTACCAAGGATCTGTAGGCCTCACTATTATCTCTCAACCTTTAGGTTACTGAAGTAGTTTAAGGTAAGTTGGTATTGTAAACTATAGAATAGTTAAGATCGGGAATTTCATTAATTTCCTACTAAACGTCTAACAGAAAACAGACTATCTATACAATATTATTATTTATAACTTGATGCAATAAGATTTATTGGTAGATTTTCCAAAGAAATGCCATTTCAAAAAAAATATTCAACATAACAATAACTTGATAAAATGAAATTTATCTGTTGACCTATGTTTATGGTAAAATAAATCAAACTATATTTTTATGAATATAAAAATTGAATATAGATTTATTTTATAGAATCTAAACAACAAATGAGGGGCATATTTACAACTGAAGAACATCTGGAACTCAAAACAACTTTCAACCAACACCAACGTCAGAATTTTCAATACAAATGTCAAGACAAATCTACTGTGTGAGGGAGGAAACCTGGAGAACTACGAATGCCATCATCCAGAAGATACAGGTGTTTATCAACAGTTGTCTACGCAAAATACTTCGGATCCGTTGGCCAGACATTATCAGCACCACTCTACTGTGGGAGAGAACAAACCAGATTCGAGCGGAGGAAGAAATCAGGAAGAAGCGCTGAATGTGGGTAGGACACACATTGAGGAAATCACACAACTGCGTCACTAGGCAAGCCCTCACATGGAATTCTGAAGGTCAAAGGAGAAGAGGAAGACCAAAGAACACATTACGCCGAGAAATGGAGACAGGCATGAGAAGAATGAACAAAAGTTGGATAGAGCTGGGATGGAAGGCCGAGGACAGAGTGTGTTTGTGAATGCTGATCGGCGACCTATGCTCCATTGGGAGTAACAGGCGTAAGTGAGTAAGTAAGTAAGTAAACAACAAACGTCCATTAAACAATAGTAAGATTACGACGTCAAAAAAGCAACAATAGATATTCATCATATGCTCTTTTAGCATACAAATCACCAGTTTACTTTTAATGTCATTCAATTTCTCAGAAAGTAACATTATACTAGTCATTATTATATATTTGGAAGATCAATAGGATTGTTTTCTGTAGGATTTTTTTTCAACCTCATTTTATTTTATATCAGTAATAAAACTAAAATAGAGAAAAATTATTCAGTTTGGGATGGGTAAAAAAAATTAATGGTAAATTATTCGACAGGACTACAAACGAAATGCATAACTTATCATAAAAAAACATAAAAAACCTTATGCATATTTGTCTAACATTTATGTACTATAATGTGATTAAGTTTTATGGATATATTATTTTGATAATTATATAATTTCATTGTCAAATATAAAAGCTAAAAGTAGTCTAATCAATACTTAATAATTAAATTATCTTTTTTTGTCTAATTCACTCAATTCAATATTTGCTGATATATACAGTTTGATATTAACTATGAAAAACAGAATATGATACGATTTTAATTAATGAGAAACCCTGATAATAATTATATGCTCATTAGTGACTAGCTTCAAAATGAATTTCCTACAATTCGAGTGAGAAACCATAACTAGTAGAATCTAATCCGTGTCGAGTGTGAGACATTGTATGAAGGATTGGGTAAGATCATGGATCGATTGAAATGAGACATTTACACTGTTGGATATTGGCTTAGTGGTTTAGAGGTGAAGCGTCCGCGTGCGAGACTGAGGTTCCTGGATTCGTGTCTCGTGTGTGGGATCGTGGATGTGCACTTTTGAGTAGTCTCATAATGGGACGAAACGGACGTCCAGTCCTTTCAGCTTTTCATTGGTTGTCTAGCTTAGATTGACTCATGATCTCAACTATTGAAATTACTAAAATCTCCACAAAACTCCTTCTGATATTAAAAGTTTATATATTAGAATTTACTTATACAATACTAAAAAGCATATCAGGACTCAGTGGCCGAGTGGATAACGCGATTGCGTTTGAAGCGAAAGGTACTGGCTTCGAGTCATGGAGTGAACATCAACTCTGAGATGCGGGTATATCCAGCTGACGAGTCCCAAATAGGACGAAACGCGCGTCCTGGATTCCACTGCCAGCCACTATCCATCTTTGCTTACAATGCTTGTGAAATAAGGCTATATCGAGGCAATCCGCACAGTATGCACATATGCCAATAAGAGACTGACCAGTTGCAGTCCCAAACATCAATGGGAAGATTCAAACAAAACAATACTAAGTGAATCCAAAAAGCATATATTTTATCTAAAATTCATTCAATAATGTATGATTTAATGTTTATTTATGATTATAAAATTAATTCCAGAATGATATTGAATATAATAAGCATATTAGACTATAATATAAGAAAATTTTCTTGAATAGGCTTATTTGTTTTAATAATGGCAATAATGTTATAGGATTATTGTAAGCATGAATTTATAAAATAAACAATTTTCTGAATAGTAATATATAGAAATATGTTAAGGAGAAAAATATTATGACAACTTGATCTTGTTACATGAGAGTATCATAGACGGAATAGAATAGTTTTAAGAGGAGTTACCAATAATATATACAAGTAATCGGAATGATATACAAATACATATATATGCTAATAACAGTTACACTAGTTTTATTTTTTGCATACAATATGGATTGAAAATTATTTTATTCAGCTGTATTGTGTTAAAGAGCAATCAACAGGTTAGTTATCAAGGGGAGTCGATTTAAAATATATATATATATATACACTATTCCTGATATGATAATTTTTTAAAGTTCATGTATCAAAGTAATTTATTTGGTATATTCTGAATTAAGCAAAGATAGATAGTGGCTAGCAGTGGAATCCAGGAAGCGCGTTTCTTCCTATTTCAGACGTCATCTGTATGTACCTGCATCTGAGAGTTGATGTTCACTCCATGACTCGAACCCAGTACCGTTCGCTTCAAACGCCATCACGTTATCCATTAGCTACTCAGTCCTGATAGCCATCTGCATGTGCAATGGGGTGAAGTTGAAATTCTCTTAGTGTTGTTTACTTGTATCTTTCCATTGTTGTTTAGGATTGCAATTGATCAGTCTCCTGTTGGCATATGTGCATCTTGTGAAGTCCTAAATAACCTTGGGAAGATACAAGTCAACAACACCAGGTGAATATTCCGAACTATAATATATAATGTACTATCGTCTTCTAAGTTTTCCAAATCTTTATTTCAAAATGTACTAATATACTCAAGATGAATACCGAAATCAACATTGGAACAATTATTCTGTTAACTTTAACAGGCGAAACATCAAACAAACAAATAGTAAGACTGTCACGTTTTTTCATTATTATAAAACGATAGACACCGATCTTTTTATCTCGAGGCCGTTCATTTTTGTAAACTTATTTATATTCCTTTCTAAATAACTGAAAATTTCAAACGTTAATCTACGTTTTTAGTGTAAGGCTAACAAATCGTGTATTCAAATATCTGAAATGTACTATTTAGCATTATGAACCTTGACTTTTCTTTGTGAATTAGGCAAGATTTTCATTGTTTGTTTCGTTTATCTCAAAGGGATGTAGAATTATGTGTGTTTTCTAACAGAAAACAACTTCAGTTTGTATAGTATCGTTCAAAAAATTACCTTTGTAAAAGATAGTAGATTTAGCAAGAGAAATAACATCTCACTTTGTTTCGTTAGAAATTTATGAAAAAAATCAATTAAGTCATTTTGTTCTTCAAAAAACAAATAACGAAATTGCTGCGTTTAAAATGAATCAGAGAAACTCTAAAAAATTTGATGTGAAGTAAAACGATTATATAATGAACAATCCCATTTTAAACTAAAAATTAAATTAAATTCACTTAGTATTGTTTGTTTGAATCTTCCCATTGATGTTTAGGACTGCAACTGATCAGTCTCTAATTGGCATATATGCAAACTGTGCATACTGAGTAGATAACGCGATGGCGTTTGAAGTGAAATGTACTGAATTCGAGTCCTGGAGTGAGCATCAACTCTGACATGCTAGTACATCCGGCTGACGAGTCCCAAATAGGACGAAACGCGCGTGTTGGATTCCATTGCTAGCCACTATCCATCTTTGTTTAAAAATTAAATTATTTGGGATGATAAATGAAATATTAAATCATATATATGAGTTAGTTTTTCCGTATTTATAGCTGTGAGCTTATGATAGAAACATTCTACTTTTAATCGTTTGATTCCCAGTTAAATCTTTTTCTACACTCAGTTCAACTCAAGCCAATCGGTAATATCATGAATATTTGCAAAAAACTATAACTCAAGGCTAAATAAGAAAATTCATGATCAAATATTAAGTTGCATCATGTGAAAATTAATTATTCTCTTTGTTTGCTAGAAATATATATGTGAATTGACATTTCGCACTTTGTAAAGCTTATCGTACTAAAGAGAACTGTCAGCTAATCGAATTGAGATACACTGTCAACATTCCGAATTCAAATTTCCATAAAAAGCAGTTATACTATATTAAAAAAACTAATTTATCTTTTAATAGTCCGCTAAAATACAATATACAAATGTATCATTAGCGGTCATCCTTGATTACAGAGAGCATTATATACAATCAAAGAATCATTTGTTTTTGTATTCTATACTATCACCAATCACTATTCTTCTAAGAGTATTAATTTTTAGCTACACTGTTTCAGTTTTAGTAGCATTTCTTTGAATCCAAACATAAATTTGGATATCAAAACTGAAGAAAACTTCATTATCTCATGATATAATATTTTAAAAATAAATCATCTAAACACGAATTTATTAAAAATTCAATTATGAATAATACGAGAATGATCATTAAAAATACTCATATTGTGGTGTGTGCTACTGATGTCGATAGATATAAGTAGTGTATATCATCAATTGAAAGTGAAATACCTGGAGACAGAAGGTTAAGAAGATCAAAGAAAAGAGAACGAGAACAGAGAATGATTGGTGTGGAAATGAAGGAACAATGTAGTCTGAGACAATTGACTGATATTTTGCAAATGAAGTATTTACTGTATGGTTCTCAGATTTTACTAAAAGATTCTGTAGTTTTATGTTCAAATATATTTGATTGTTCCAACTTGTGTTCTCGTTCACTACAATATGGTTAACAATAGCTAGTTGTACACAATACTTATAGAAATGGGTATGTTTACATTTAATATTTAAAAGTAATTTCAGACAAATTGAATTCATTTTAAGTCGATTTTTTTAATAATTTATAACAATATGTTAAGTTTATTCTTAAACATCTGTAAAAATATATGTCCATATGACAATATAACAAAGAACAGTGTACGTATCAGTCAATGAACATATTATTACTGTTATGTGTTTGTATATAAATAAACCATAAAGAATACTTTCCAAATGCAAACATTTGCATTTTCAGACTATATTGGAAAGATCACTCTTTATTTTCAGAAAGGGTTTTGTGGAGATTTTAGTAATTTTATAGTTGAGTTCATCAGTCAGTTGAAGCTAGACCACAATGAGAAACCTGTAAGCATGAGACGGCCGTTTCATCCTATCCTGATACTTCTCAGCAGTGCGCATCCATGATCCCGCTTCGCGAGATTCCGACCCAGGATCTATCGGTCTCGCGTGCGAATGCATAACCTCTAGACCACTGAGCTGGTATCTAATGGTGTTAATGTGTAACATCAACTAATCCACGAAATTGAGCGAAACACCCACCATTGTCTTCAGTGAGTAGTAGTTTACTGCTTTTATGATTAAAATGTGAAGCGTTGAATTATTATTATTAAACTGGGAGCTAAATGTATACTATATCATGATGTAATCGAGCTACTGGCAGTTCGCAAATATACATATATGAGATAAACCATTATGTTCATAAATATTACTTTATTTCAAATGTACATGAAATTATTTTTAAAGTCTTTAATAACAAACTATTTAGAAAGTACACATTTTTATTGACTTCAATTTAAACTAATCTGATATGTATATGATTATCAGAAGAATTCAATAGAATGGTTAGTTCATATGTTTTTTGATATAATTATGGAAAAAAGTAAATTACGAATACTTACTGTGTTGTAGTGGTATAGGAATATAATTTCTTCCAGCAAAACATTTTTATGACCTATCAAACTTTCTAATCGAAAAAATATATAAATATTTATTATCATACAGACAATTTTACCCATTGGCTTCAAAATATTAAATAAGTTATCAATAAAGCTACTGAAATTATATCGCTGACTAACAGTTATAGATTTAACAATAAAATAATACCTTCATAGTTGAAAGCATGAGTCAATTGAACCTAGACCACCAAGAAAAACCTGGAAGCACTGAACGGCCGTTTTGCCCTATTGTGGGACTCCTCAACAGTGCACATCCACGATCTCGCCTCGCGAGATTCGAACACAGGACCTATCAGTCTCGCACTAGAGCACTTAACCGATAGACCACTGAGCCGGCATCCAGTGGTGTTATTGTCCAGTGCTTCCAGGTTTTCCTTGGTGGTCAAACTTCAGTTGACTCACGTTTTCAACTATGAAAATAATGAAATCTGCACAAAACCCCTTCTGATAACAAAATAATATTTTACTGAAATCATGAATCAATCTAAAAGTTTTCAGGTTTTAATTATTGCTCTAACTTAGGTTAGTTTATAATTTCAGTGAAATTCACCCACCTCCATAATCTCATACTGAGAATAGGATGATAATTTGCATTAGCAATCAATATTATTCTGAGAAACTATTGAAAAGAAGGAATTACTTAATAATTGTTTCGCTGTCTTATATGATTTAATATAGATGCTAACTCATAGTCCCACATTAAATCGAAATTAAAACCGTAAGATTACCCAGAGAATAGAATTTTCTCAAACCTCTGATTTTTTCTTTAACGTTCTACATTTTATAGTTCATTTATTACAACCTGATTTTTGTTCATTGTTTCCATTTATTAATTTACTAACTTCCTAACTAAAACATACTTTCATGTGATTAACAAAAGTAAACAGATACCTAAATTCGATAAGAATCTAGCATGATAAATATACTTGACATAACTTAAGTAAGAAGGAGAATCTACTGAGATGGTAAAGAAGAGTTGTAACTAAGGTGGAGGATTTTGATAAAGTTTTATTCTCTGAACTGGATAGTTTAGTCGTGGAGCTGTCATCGTTCTTCTGAACAACATCATCAGCATATCAGAAGGAAATCTTCTATGTTCTCAATGTCAGATAATCATTTTCATAATATTTTCAACATGTTTAATCAAAGTTAAATGTAGTGTAACTTTTTAAAAATGAAACATTTTCAAAAGATTTTATAATTTCTATATAAAGTTGATAATATAACCGGTGAGCTATTTAAAAATTTAAAAGTTCAGGTGTTGAGACAAGGAATTTTTCCCATTTTTATCGTCAGCTCACTGTTTAATTTCTTTGATTGTAACTATCTTGTCTATTAATTTACCAGGTAAAAAGAGTTATTACAAATTTCCTGTTGATAATAATGGTATAATGTTTAAATCTTATTAACATTCCTTATCTATTTGAGTGTAACTACTTATTATTAATATATTTTATATGTAAACATCAAGTGATATAATTTCACTGACAAACATTCATTGAACTATGTTGGTTACCCTTAGTAACTATCATTCACACTTGTAAAATTTGGGTTAATAATGAAGTGGGAAAAAAATTAAGAAATCTCACTATAAATAGATAAAAAAAAACTTATTTCGCAGTTACTTAACGTCATCAGTAAATATTCTCATTGATAACTTGAAAACGTCCTTTTCCTAAATCAATCAGGCTAGATTTTATTCTCATGGTTGGAAGCATGAGTCAATGAAAGTTAGACCACCAAGGAAAACCTGGCGTCCTACAATAGGACGAAACGGCCGTCCAGTGCTTCCAGGTTTTCCTTGATGGTTCAGCTTCAATTGACTCATGCTTTCAATTATGAAAATACTGAAATCTTCACAAAACCCCTTCTGATTAGATTTTATTATTTATTATCACTTTTTTATTGAAGCTTTTCAACATAAAGATATTAGCATTATACATGTATAGGAATACTTTTATTAACTTTGTAATTACATAAGTAAATAGCTGAACTGTACTATACATACGATCATACAATGAATTATATTTATTTTAATTATTAATCTACCAATTTTAATCACAACCAGATTTGAATATACATTACTGGTAAGTCTTCTAATTGAATGCTAGATTCGGTTTTTTTAAGCTGTCTAGTAACTTCCAGGTTAAATCTACATAGCAACCTGAACACTAGAGGAAAAGTGTGAAATATGGAAGAGAACGCTTTACTCCAAAGGTTCGTTTATGTACAGAAAACCTAGGGTTTTTTAGAATTTTAGATGGCCTTGGGCTTCCGGAAATTTCCGGAACGCTACCAAACATAGTAGTAGTATAGGTAATCATTCAGTCAGAAATGCGATATGTGACTTTTCACTTTCTAGACGTTTCTAACCAAACTTCTATTGAATACTGATTGGATAAGATGTTTATCAGAGTTTTCAGAGTCTCTTTTGGCTTTGTTTGAGGACATTTTCTGGATCTCCCCAAAAATTGCATGCTGATTATTTCAAGAGCAACAAGTATTAACAGACTTAGTTTACTAACATTCCTAAATTCATGTCCGGTATATTAAAAATGCATTCGCTACGTTAACAATATTATCATGATTCTGAATATGAAACTCTCATGATAAATGATAAGCGAAAAATCGTAACTGGATATTAAGTATCGTACCATCCAGAAAGATATGACTGGATTTTTATTCTGGAAGACAGTTAAACAAGTTAGAAATAAAAGTGGTTAAAAGATCTCAAGTACTATTGGTTTGTGGGAAGAAGATTCGGTTAAATTAGAAGCTTTAATTATTTAATACAATCTACTATGATTCATTGTGAAGTGAATATCAGTGTCAGACAAGGTTGTTTACTCTCACCCTTTTTCTTTCTTCTGGTAGTTGACTAGATTACGAGAACCACATCTCAGGAGAAGTATAAATACAGTGGACACTTTGAAGGAAGACAGGCAATATGGACTTCTCAAGTGAATTATTCCTTTTATCCCAGGCCCACAAATGGATTCAGGTCAAGAAAGCTACTGCAACAGCAGCAGCAGTCTTCAAATTACATAACAGGAAACTCAAGATCCTGAAATACAACACAGAGAACACCAACCCAACCACACTTGGTAGAGAAACTTTGGTTGATGTAGAAACTTCCACATACCTGAGCAACTTATTCGATAAACAGGAAGTATCTCATGCAGATGTAAAGGCAAGGATCGGCAAAGCAAGAGAAGTATTCCTACAATTGATGAACATATGCAACCCAAAACAACGTTCTTCAAGCCAACATCAAAGTCAGGATCTTCAGTGTGACCATCATGACTGTTCTGTTGTATGGAGCTGAAAAGTAGATAATTAGTACGACCATCATCAAAAGTGTACAAGTATTCATAAACAGTTGTCTACACAAGATACTTAATGTCCGTTGACCGGATACCATCAGCAACAGTCTACTATAACAGCGAACAAACCAGCTTCTAACTGAAGAGGAAATTAGGAAAAGATGTTGGAAGTGGATAGAACATACATTACGGAAATCATCAGAATGCATCAGGAAGCAGGCATTAACTTAAAATAATGAATGGTAAAAGAAAGGAAGAGAACCAAAAATACACAGTGAGCTGGAAATCGGAGGCAGATATCAAAAGAATAAAATAGTACTTGGAAAAGATTTGAAAAGAGAGACCAGATTAGAGTTGGTTAGAGATTACCGGTCGGTGGCCAATGCTCCTCTACGAGGGATAAAAGGCGTAAGTAATTTATTGCAATTCATTTCGAAATATACATGTTACTACTACGTGTTTTGTAATTAAATATATACGGTTAACAAGAAATTGTGGAAAAAAAGCACCATCATGTTACTTAGGTACTTTATTGCAAAATGACAGTGTCTTCATTATTCATTATTGATCTCAACAAAATATCAGCCAGATATTACATCGACAGTGTAGGAATTGTCCCCGATGATCTCAAGGAAGCTCTAAAAAGCTCTGAAAGAGCCGAAAACATTCCATCTAATCATCTTTTGGAAGAACATTCTAGGATCTCAATGTGTAGCTTCCCGATTGGACGAACGCTATAATCCACTGCATGTGGATTGGATGACTGTAATGATGATTTTATTTTTACTAAAACTTATAAATACCTTAGTGTTTTGTACCATAGTTGACACTGTTTGGAATAAGATACTTTCCCACTAGTCTTCTGTCTTCTAACTTGCTACTTGAAGGGTTCAAGAGTTCGAAGTTCTAAAGTTGCACATGGTATAGCAAGAATCTAAGTTACAGATATAACAGATAGAAAAGTCACTACTCTAATGATCACCTATAAATAAATCTCATAAAAGAACTGCGTTTATTAAGTGTAAGTGTCCGAAACTTAGCCATTCGTTCTGAACATTAATTTTGTTTGTTAACTATGAAGTGTGATGAAAAGATTTATAATAAAGAACAATTTTTTATTTATTTAATAATCTTCTAACGCCGTAAGAACTTTTCAAAGCATTCTTGTAATATCCTTTCTTCTGTTAATCTTAGTTCTTTAGACTATTCCTCGATATACATGATCACTCAGCGTTTTACAATAAAAACATCACTTAATCTATCACTTAACTTTGACTCATTAGTTTTTTTTCACTACGGACCAAATTGATTAGTTGATTTTGAAACTAACAACTGCAATCACAATTGAGTTTATCAATATGATCACAAGTGACAGAGATGCTTTTAAAGACTTCATCTAACAATACTTTTTATCTCTTCCAAGTGGCTCCACTTGAACAATCATTACAAAGCCATTAAGATAAAAGAGAACTATCGGCTATTTAAATCTAATCTTAACAATGTAATAATGTAAATACACAGTAATACACATAATCCAATTAATGATTATCTATAAAACTCATGTTTATTGAATAGATTATCTAAAAGAAAATACTAAACCCCAATGAAATATAATGAATTAGTTTCTAATTATAAAAATATTACTAACCACAACTGGTCGGTGAAATCACATGAATTAATAAGTGTTCTATCTCTGATTTAATGTTAAAGTAATCATAAAATAAACAACAAGAAAACAAGTACTGTTAATTTAAATGACGTAAATAGTTACACAATCGTTTTATTTTTCGAATATATTAACTGCTATTTTTAGATCTATTACTCAGTGCCCATGTACTATAACTCACAAGTAATAGGAGAGAAAAATGTTTCGAAATCCTAGTGTCTCTAGTAATTTATAACTCAAATGTCTAGATTTTCTATTTGAATATTTACTGGGTAATTGAAATTCAATTGTATAAACCATATTCTGTACAGAACTGAAAACATTTGTCTAATAGATTTTTAGTAGATAGTTTGTTGTCTACAATCGATATTAACTGTGAAGACATAGGACACTTGAAAGAAAGGGATAGGTTTTCATGTACGACTATATCATCGATCAAACCTTGAACCTTTATTTCTCATTGATGACATTAGTCGAAATTTACATTAAAATATGCTGGTCTATATGTAAATTGATAAATATTACTGCCTAAAACTTCCCTTAGAGACCTTCTAAGGTCGCTACTGGTTTCAAGCCCGAGTAAAAGAAGAGGGTTTAGTGTGATTTTATCAACCATATCTCGTAGAAAATAACCTTGTTAAAACATCGTTGATTAGCGATCGATTCAGCAACCACTTATGTATATACTGATAAATTTTTATGACTGTATCACGCTCAATATGAAAACTATGGAGGATTAGCTACAAATAATCACTTTAATAAAATTAACTTTTTCGTCTGATTTTTTAGGAACTTTTCACAAGAATCAGAAATGAAAAAATATACGAAATGTCAAAGTCAGTTTAGATTTTTTTCATTTGTAACTTGAAGAAAATAAAGCCTACCATATTCATTAAGTTACAAATACAAATACAATGTTTGTTATGTCAAATATTGGTGAATGAAAATAATAATCTTATCTGTACATATGTTTAAACTAAAAGGATTCTCCACTGGTAAACAGTATCCTGAAACAATATAAACTGTCTAGTTTTTTTTTTATTTTTTTAATGAATACAACGAACTAATCAATATACAGTCAATTAAATTTTTTTTAATTTCAATGTTAATTAGTTGGAAAAAATTATAAAAATTAAACCTTCGATTAGTCTCTAGGGGTTACTTTAATAAACCTATGAATTACAATTGAATAAAAAGATCAATATGTGGGAATAATGAAACATGCTTCAATTACTATGTGCATGTACATTTCTCACCATAACTAACTTTCTTTAAACAACATAATTTGGTCAAGATTACGTAATCATCAAATTTGAACATTAAGATTTGACAAAATTATTGATTTTTATACACTAATGTTTATTATAGTTGAACAATTGAATGTACGCTATAATGACTTATTAAGATTTAGGATACACTTTCATTTTGGTTAACTCATATTCAAACATATGGTTAACCAAATTGAATAAAGCTTAGTTCCTGAGAAGTTAGGTGGATGACTGGTGAATTTACAAAAAATGTAATATTATCAATAATTTTTCTTCACCATAAAAGCATTCGATAACAATCTAATTACTATTTCTAAATATATTAATAAATCTATTTTCTGAGTGTTGAAGTAAACAGTTTGAATACTAACCTCTTTCATTGCTCATATTCATAAGGATTATACATAAACTTATTTATCGACACTAATAAACTGATAGTCCAGAATTACGTGAGAACTTCAACAAAACATTTGCCATATTATTTGGGACTAAAAAATCTTTAGAAGAGTCAGATTGGTCGTACATTGCATGTATATTGTATAACGCTTATTTAACATAAGACTAATTCTTAAAGGTAGTTATATTCGACAACTTCTTGACTTTCAAATAACTCATTTCTAGAAACTAAACGAAGAAAATTCAATTACGTTATCACTATCTGTTAGTCTCAGCATTAATAAGTAACATTTTAAAATAACTGAATTTTCATGATATTTTACACTGATATTACGTGACACTTGATTCTTTCTGCCTTAAAATACCTATCGTAACCAGTGCTGTGAACACTTTTCATAAGTTGACATTTTTATAGTATCATATTTAATGTGTGGGAAAGCAAAATAATGATTGGTTGTTTCCTTAGTCAGACTATTAAATAGTCTGACAGGGATTACGTAAGTTGTGTATTTTCCTACCATTATTATTATTGTTGTGATTGCTGTCGATTTTCGAGTGGGAATATACTTACGTTCTAATCAGGCTAGTCACATGTTCTTGATATGAGTTGTGTTGAAGTCCTGTGGAATAGACAATGGAAAGATATCTAATGTAGATATTCGTCTAAGGTGAATTGAAGTTCCATCAATTGCAGTTCTAAGCACGAATGGAAAGATTCGAACAAGCAATATAAAAATGAATTGAACTTCACTACATTGCACAAGCTAGTGTTTATCTGGACTCAGCCGTTAAGTGGATAATACGATGGCATTTGAAGAGAACGGTACTGGGTTCAAGTCCTGAAGTGAACATCAATTTTGGGGTGCAGGTACATCCAGCTGACGAATCCCAAATAAGATGAAATGACAGTCCTGGATTCCACTGCTAGCCACCATCCGTCTTTTCCAGTAATCCAATAATTCAAAGTGAATTGATAAAGACTTGTCTTAAAATCAGTCAGTCATAACAATAAGGTTCCAATAGCCAGTTTTACTGTATTTTCTATTTAATAAGATTGAAAGACTATTCATAGTATTATTACTTTATTACCTTATCCACTTTCATATGATAAAAAATATCCTCAAGACTTTACTCAATTCACAATTAAACATATTTATTTATCGCTTGTTGTAATTTAACATTTCACAATCTAACAGAACTACTAGCTGTGTATCTGAGATCAATATTTAGACAGAAGTAATTTATACTGTTGATAGTTTAAGATTAATCAATAGCATGATCAGTTTTTGAAAACGGCTAAGGCAATATTCAGTGTTGACAAGATCTTAATTACTGAATCTCCGAAATTGTTATATAACCAATTAAACTCAGTTTTATTATGTATTTCATGATAAATAACTAGAGGTGATCATACAGCATTTCTGTTTATAACTTTACCAAAAGCTGTTATACTATCTATGAGATTTATTTATATAAAAGTTACAGTAAAAACAGGCAGATTATTTTATTTGTACGAAGCCAATTCAGAAATAATCTTTTATGCTGTAGTGGCTCTGCTTCGTTAATCAATCACCTCGATAACCGTTATTATATAAATCTCGACGATGTTTGAAACCAGATGACAATAAGAAGCGGCAACTACAGTTTATTAGCGGATAGCAGAGATTACAAATCTACAAGCACATCCAGCGAATTTGAAGCAGAGAAGCGAATATGTTTGTGCGAGCAAATACAGAGGCAAATTTATAGTCAAATCGAATAAGGTGCAGCTTGGAAAAGCAAAGTCTAATAATGGGATTTGAGTACATATACACATGGGGAAGAGAATGAATCACCGAACTGTATTCAAGCTAGAGAGAGATGTGAGTAGGATGTCGTGTGATCAAGAATAAACGTTTATGCATGTATGATAGTGATCATCATAGTAAAAAGAAACATGCGAATTGTTACTGTTAGAATAACATTATCCGTTAAGTAATTTAATGAAAGGGCTTAACAAAAATTAGCCATAATCAAAATTGATTGTAGGAGAGTTGTTATTACTGATGCTCAACATAATAATCAACTTTTCAATTCCCTAAAGCATCAATTATATGTCAAAAAATTAGATTGAATGAAAATTTTCATCACTAAAATATATTTCACATCTTCTGTCATCATATAAGCTTAAAACAAAAATAGATTCACACACATGTTTAGAATAATTAAACCGATAAAAATATGACAAGTTACAAAAATAGGTATGAAGAAACAATATCTACCAATATGTAAAGTATGAACAGAATGCTGTATCCTTAGAACAACACTTTATCATAGTTTACGTCACAGACTGATCTCAGTTAGACAACCATTGAAAATTAGGAGGTAACTGGCAGCTGATTCATCTTAGTATGAGATTCTTTATCAGTGAGCAGTTATTACCCCACTAAGGATTCGATCCAAGACCTTTTGTCTCTTTCACAAACGCTTAACCTCTGAATCATTGGGCTGACATCTGATAGTGTACATGTCTAACTTCAGTTGGTTCGCTATACTGTACAACCTTCTTTCGTTAGATGGGATGGCTTACTGCCTTATATCCGATATTAGCTACAGCTTCCCACAATAACTCTTTGAATTACCTCTCGAAGCTAGTCACCAATGACCACATGATTATGACTAGTCTATGAGGGGTTTGTGAAAAATTCAATAATCTGTACAAACCCCGCTTGCTGTAAGAATTATGTTTTTTGTCCTAAATTAATAAAATATAGTTAGTAGGTTGGTTGTTGATGGCTGCGACATTATTACAAACAAACCATTTCTATGATATCTGGAACACTATGTGAGTTCTAGGAGACAAAATGATATAGTTATATAAATCGTGCAAAATAGTTCATTATCTTTTGTTGATTGATTTCAAATAATAAGTGCTAAACAGTTTCTTACAATGCACTTAATTGAAATACACGTAAGTACATTTAAAGCCTAAATGTAGTATTTAACTAAATAATACTTACCTATTCACTAATTCCAAAATGTCATGAGTAAAAAGCTGGAAATAATGAATACTGATCAAACAACAAATAAGTTCCTTGTATGTAACTCTCTGAGACTGGTTTAAATCCAAGTAATCAAGAACACTAAACCAATATAGAATTCCAGGCTTATAAGAAACAGTAAAGGTGTATTGTGAAAACTGAGCATCATTTTAAGATGATGTAGCACTTAGTATATTTGCATGGATATCTTTTATGTCACATCAAATTATATCATTATGCATATTGTTAAAATTACCAATAGATTAAACTAATAAGACAGTTATCAGAAAGGGGTTTTTGGGGGAGATTATAGTAATTTAATTCATGAATCAATTAAAGCTAGACCACCATGGAAAATCTGGAAGCACTGAACGGCTGTTTCGTCCTAGTATGGGACGCCTCATCAGTGCGCATCCACGATCCCGCTTGCACTACTGAAAATTCTCATAATGGGACGAAACAGCCTTCCAATGCTTTCAGGTTTTCCATGGTGGTTTAGCTTTAATTGACCCATGAATTCAACTATTAAATTATTAAAAGTGTGTTCCTTACTTTTCAGACTTCATCTTTATTATGTTAAATTTGTTGAAACATAAACAATTTGAATGTAACATTTAAATTGTAGAATGCCTTTTATGTTATACGAATAATCCAAACACTTTTTAGTTATCAAATTCAATGATCTGTTTTTCAGTAGTATAGTTTTACACAAAATTAATACAATGTAAGATTGAAACAAAATTCTTAAATCCCTAATTTTCTAATACCGATTTCCAAAAACTTTACAACACTAAAACATGCTATTCCAATTAAATGGGTTTTACTAAAGTTACAGTGAGTTGTTACTTACTTACGTCTGTTACTCCCAATGGAGCATAGGCCACCGACCAGCATTCTCCAACTCACTCTGTCCTCGGCCTTCCTTTCTAGTTCCGTTCAACTGTTGTTCATTCTTCTCATGTCTGTTTCCATTTCTCGACGCAATGCGTTCTTTGGTCTTCCTCTTCTCCTTTGACCCTCAGGATTCCATGTAAGGGCTCGCCTTGTGACACAGTTGTGTACCTTCCTCAATGTGTGTCCTTTCCGCTTTCAGCGCTTCTTCCTGATTTCTTCCTTCACTGGGATCTGGTTTGTTCTCTCCCACAGTAGAGTGATGCTGATAGTGTCTGGCCAACGGATACGAAGTATTTTGCGTAGACAACTGGTAATAAATACCTGTATCTTTTGGTCGATGGCTTACGTAGTTTTTCAAGTTTCTACCCCATACAGTAGAACTGTCTTGACATTCGTATTGAAAATTCTGGTCTTGGTGTTGGTTGGGAATTGTTTTGAGTTCCAGATGTTCTTCAGTTTTAAATATGCTGCTCTTGCTTTGCTGATCCTCGCCCTCACATCTGCATCAGATCCACCGTTTTTGTCGATGATGCTGCCCAGATATGTAAAGGTTTTTACATCCTTCAAAGCTTCTCCGTCAAGTGTAATTCGATTGATGGATGTTGTGTTGCATCGGAGAATCTTGCTTCTCCCTTTGTTTATATTTAGACCTACTGCTTCTGAGGCTTTTACTACACTGGTCTTTTTCTCCTGCATTTGTTGTTACTTGTGTGATAGAAGAGCCAGATCATCTACGAAGTCTAAATCGTCCAGCTGCATCCCATCTGCCCACAGTATTCCATGCTACCCTCCAGATGTTGACATCTTTATGATATTGAATATCTTCTGAGGCACGCCGTAGTGTCGAAGAAGCCTCCATAGTGTTGTCCTGTCCACGCTATCAAACGCCTTTTCGTAGTCAACAAAGTTGATGTAGAGTGATGAATTCCATTCAATTGATTGTTCCACAATGATCCATAGTGTTGCGATTTGGTCAGTATACAATAAATCCTTACTCAATCCAGCCTGTTGATCTCGAAGTTAGGCGTCTACGGAGTCCTTCATTCTGTTTAATAACACCCTGTTAAAAACTTTTCCCTTAAAAAAAAACAATTTATAATTATTTATTTTTTTGGTTTCTTCTACAAAATAATAAACTACTCTCAAATATATTCTGTTGATCATACTATTCAAGTATAAAATCAACAATAATCTGAATTTGTTTTTTCTTTATTCAATCTCAATGGAAACAATTTTATTGATCATTGAGAAGAACCGTTTCTTGTTCGATTTTTTTTTAAATATGAAATTTTTTTTAATTTGATTGATTGTATTTTTTTCTTGATTTCCACTGTATGTTCGTTACACATATATCTTCTATGATGATTATTTCCTTGTGGATGCATACGTTGTTTCATAAGCACAAATGTACATTCTTAGAGTGTGATGAATGGAAAACAAACAAACAAACAATAATGACGTTGACTATTTTATGTAATTAATTATTACTTCTTTCTTTTCTTTAACTTTTGACTGTTGAAATAGTAAGAAGAAATAAGAGATGAGAAAGAATAATTGAATTTTTTTTCCAAGAAGATCATTTATCTTCATATCTTTTTTTTCTTATTATTGATGTACAAAAGATATATTTGAGAAACTATAAATATTTATCTTCTATTCAATTCATAAATGTATACTAGTCGACATAATGTTGAAATAAGGTTATTGATTTCGTTCAGGGAAAAAAAGAAAGAAGAAACTGTGGAAGTAAATCATTGTATTGTTATATTGTTCTTATTGTGATCTTATCAAAGATGTCAAGATTTTACACCAAATGAAAAAAGAAATCGTATTCTAATCTGTCAGTGGTACTTTTATTTATCTTAGATTTCTAAGTATCATAACATTTGAATGCATGTTTCATTAATTAGCATCGAACTGAAATTTTTAAAAACTAAGAAATTGCCAAACGTCTATTCTATTAAAGTATCTGATTCTTTAAATAGATACAATCATATCATTTGAATTCAAATTGAAGAGATTAGCTTTGTTGAACAAGTTGAACTATGCATGTAAGTAATATGTTATCACTTCATGAAGGAATTTGATATTGATTATTAATTGAAGGTTTATTTCTGAAATATATACAAAATTTCAGAAGAGGTTTTTGTGGATATTATAGTAGTTTTTAGTAGTTGAGATCATGAGTCAATTGAAGCTAGACCACCATGAAAAATCTGGAAGCACTGGATTAGTTGAAGTTAGACATTAACACCGTTAGGTGCCGGCTCAGTGGTCTAGAGGTTAAGCGTTCGCAAGCAAGACCGATAGGTCCTTGGTTTGAATCTCGCGAGGCGGGATCGTGGATTCGCACTGCTAAGGAGTCCTACAATTTGGCGAAACGGCCGTCCAGTGCTTACAGGTTTTCCACGGTGGTCTAGTTTCAATTGACTCATGATCTCAACTAATAAGAGTATGCAAAATTGTAAGTATAAACGATATTTTCTCTACTTTCCATGTTATGATTTACCAATGTGAAAAGATTCATTTAGGTTTCTTCATTAATAAATCTTTGGGCTTACTTTTTTCAGTAACTAATAATCAGATTTTGGTTCTGACAAAAGCTTTTTATCGGTTCATTAAATGGTTGATTTGTACTAATTTGCTTTAAATAAGTAAACTAACTAAACAAATGTAAAAGAAATTTTAAATAGTGTCATTAAAAACTGTTTGAATTTAGAAATTTGATTTATATTCAAACGAGACTTCTGATGGTACTGATGTTTTTTTGAAAAATGAGAATCTAGTCTTCAGATTGGTGAACGATTTGCATTTTTTGATCATAGAGGCTACAATTTATTGTCATACAAAGTACAAACTTCTAAATGGTTATAGTGAAAGAATAATCAACATTATAAGATATAAAATTACAAGGGCATTTAATTGAGTCCAACTGTATAAACGTGTAGATATGTGATTATTTACTTGAATATTACTGATACTGTTTAGTGTTGCACTGAACAAAATATATCCACTTACCATATAATATATTTTCACAGTTGAATTCACAAGTTCATCTAAGCTAGACCACCACTGAAAACCTGGAAGGACTAGAGGGCTGTTTTTTCCTAGTATGAAACCCCTCATCAGTAAGCATCCACGATACCACAGGCGGGACTCGAATGTGCTGACTAGTGACTAGCTTCAAAAAGAATTTCCTGCAGTTCGAATAAGAAGCCACGACCAGTGAAATCCAATTCGTGTCAGGTGTGAGACAATGGATGAAGGGTTTCATAAGGTCATGAATCAATTGAAGTGTTTCATTGACACTGTTCGATGTCGGCCTAGTGGTTTAGAGGTGATGTTCGATGTATGCACGTGGTATCGTGGAAGCGCACTAGTGAGTCGTCCCATGCTAGTATGAAACGGGCCTCCATTGCTCCTAGGTATTATATGGTTGTCTAGCTTAGATCGACCCATAAATTCGACTGTGAAAACATTACAATCTTCATAAATCCTCATACTGATAATATGTAATATATGATTTGCCAGATATCCTTATATCAGATACACTTATACTCTGTTAGTCGCTTTAAAGTATGTTTTTTGTGTATGTTTATGTATGTTTTTATACGTAGAATTCCTTTATATAAATGAGAACTAAGACTAATTTTGATTTAAAGGTCACTTTCAAAATATCACCACTTTCCACTAGAAATCTTAAAATTACTTTGTCTATTTGACATGTGCAACTGTTCTATTTTGAATAAATTATTCCTATGTTTCCCCTATGTAAATGAGTTTCTTGTTCCACAATTATTTTCATGATAAAAGGATACGATGAAAACATAATATGTTTTCTTTATTACTGTGCTCTGATTTTCAAGTAAGTAAACCTGAAGTCTGTTCTATCACAGTTTTATACGAAGTTCTGGTAGTTTCTTCATTTTCTTGTAACATATCAACAAAATCTGAAAGTAAACTTTATTACCAACAGATATTATCTACAGGATCACTGAAAACCAGAAGGCACTAGATGGGTGATTCCTCATACGTACTTACAATCAACCTCATGGCATGGAACCCAGAAAATTCAGGTTTCACAGTCGATACACAATAGTCTAAGTTTTCAACTTCAGTAAGACCACCACTTTTATAACACCACCACACTTTCAATTTCAAGAACTCCATCAAAAATCCAGTCGTTAATACTTCCAAAGTTATTATTCATTAGGATTATCTTGTGATTAATTTTTACCATAGACTAATATTATTCAAAAAACTGAAAATAACAGGGTGCTAAACATATCTTTAGCCCTAGATTTGAACAGGGCACAAATTACACATTACTACAGTCGATAAACAGAATCAATGAAAAAAAAGGATTTATATTATGACAGAAACTTTTAAAAAGCAAATTAAATCTGAAATTCACGCATCTTATCCCATGTTCATTTGTAAATGTGCACCGTTAATCGATCTAGTAATGATGGACTGAACATCTGGGTTACCTGTTCTTGCCATCTAAATATTTTAACATGTTATCTAATTTCGTTTGTTTTAACATACCATAATGTTTATTATTCGTATAAACTATTCAGGTCCGTTTCTGAAAAGTGTACAACCTTTCATTGTAGAAGTTACAAAAGGCCTAATCAGAGATATCGTGGTTGCTGACAATATGCAGCTGAAAGTATGTACATTAATTAGATGTCGATTAACTGGGCTGCTAACTTCTAACTGGTGATTACTGAATATTTATCATCAGGATCGACCAAAAAGTAAGAAATAGAAACTTTTTGAAATAATTTGTACTGAGAATTCTATATTGTCCCAAAAATATAATATTGAATAAAGCTAATAATAATAAATTCACTCGGTATTGTTTGTTTGAATCTTTCCATTTATTTTTAGGACTGCAATTGATCAGGCTATCAGGACTCATTAGCTAAGTGGATAACACGATGCCGTTTGTAGCAAACGGTACTGGGTTCGTGTCCCAGAGTGAACATCAACTCTGAGATTCAGGTACATCCATCTAACGAGTCTGAAACAGGACGAAACACACTTCCTGGATTTCACTGCTAGCCACTATCCATCCTTGCTTATAATAACAATATCTTTGAATAATATAAAATCTTTACGAAATCATCTACATTAATATTTTATACGTGGATTACAGTTATTATAACTGAACCACTGATCAGGATCAGTTATTCTATCATAGATTTATTTTTATTGCTTATCAGAAACAACTAATTAATATAAACTTTCTTAAGGAAAATAAGATGAAACATCTTATGATAACTTCACCTGACATTAAATAATCTTATTTTTATAAATACACTCAAATAGAAATCTTTAATTGGGTGTAACTTGGTTATAAAATCTTCTTTCACAAATCATTATATAAATAATAACCATAGTAGGTCATTTGATTATGATAACTTTATTAGTATATATAAAGTATTAGTTTTATATTTTTTTAAAGCATAAAAAGTAAATAAATATTTACATAAATTAATAAGAAGTTAAAATAACTTAACACCTTTTAGGAATAAAGTAGAACTTGGATTTTGCATCTTGAAAATTTGTTCGTGATAGATAATTTATTGATAATCAACTTTATATGAATAAATATTGAGTAAACTTAAATATGGAGAATGCCAAGTCCATCACATTTGATAGTGAAACTCTGGAAGAGATGGAAACATTCACGTACGTCGGAAGCCTCATCTATGAATAAGGAGGATCTCGTGCAGATGTAAAGGCGAGAATTGGCAAAAAAGGACAGCATTTCTACAATTGAAGAACATATCGAACTCAAAACAACTCTCAACTAATTTCAAAGTGAGAATCTTTAATACGAACGTCAAGACAGTCCTACTGTACGGAGCGGAAACGTGGAGAACTTCTACATCCATCGTCAGGAAGGTACAAGTATTCATAAACAGTTGTTTACGCAAAATACTCAACAATAACTGGCCGGATGCTATCAGCAACAGCCTTCTGTGGAAGAGGACAAACCAGCTTCCAGCTGAAGAGGAAATATGGAAAAGACGTTGTTAGTGGATCGGACATAAATTAAGGAAATTACCAAACTGCATCACGAAGCAGGCCCTAACTTGGAATCTGGAAGGGAAGAGGAAAAGAGGAAGGCCAACGAACACATTAAGCTGTGAGTTCGAAGCAGACATGAAAAGGATGAATGTTAACTGGAAAGAACTTGAAAGGATTTCCCAGGACAGGGTTGGATAGAGAATGCTGATGGGCGGCCTATGCTCCTCCACGAGAGGTAACAGGCGTAAGTAAGTAAGAAAACTTAGATATATTTTAGTAATATAATATATTTTAATTAAAAAATTTCAATACATAACATTAAAATACACATTATATAAAATTATTGTTTTAATTTTCTTCAACATTATCTATCTTGTAAAATGGACTTTTAATGACCCTATATTTGACTCCAGTTAAAATATACATTTCACCAATCCTCGTATATAATCATTGACTTAACTCGCGTTAGTGTATAATGGAATTAAATAAGTAAAATATGAGAATGGGTTTTTGAATATGTTTAGTGGCCTTATATCTGACTTCCAGTAGATCGCATGTTGATTCTCAACGTAATTCACATGTGGAAATATGCATCCTGACTATTTTCTTATATTATTATTGACTTAAATCGCCTTAATGAATAACGGAATTAAGTAAGTCAAATACGAGAATGAATTTTCGAATACGTATATTTTATACAATCGTTAATCCAGACAAATGTGCGAAGAAATGAAAAGAAGAGAGCGAAGCGAAATGACGTGCAGTAAACAAGACGTGTTAGCCAACTCGATGTAATCATGCGTTAATCGATATTTATATCCAGAAAAAAAAAATAAATTACGGACATGTGATGAGTAAAATAAGAAACGCACACACATATGCTCATGTAAAAACGGTCAAGATTGATAAACGAGCAATTAACAAGGTCAAAATGTGACTCAAGAAAGATGAATAAATTGGCCTATCAAGAGGTAGGAATAAGCTATGTACACTAGCACAGCAACCGACACTACAGACATCAAAGCCATATTGTTACACAGTATATAATAATGTGAAAATAGATATACTAAGAAGTAAACAATTTATTTTACACATCAAAAGTATCAAACAAGATCCCGTACCACCATTAGTTGAAACAATACATGTTTCTGCATTGTCAATAATCACCAGCGAATTTGTTTAATCACTGATGTAATATAGATTTTTTGTTCCCTTAGTGAAATCAAACACTTAGATTTACCTCTATTTCAGTATTGATAATTACAGTGGAAATTGAAACTACTGTTTATTATTTGAAATGTCGACATGTTATCCAATAAGCTCCCGAGTTAAGATACCAATAAATTTATTCAACAGCTATGGTATTTATTATTATTATTATTATTGTTATTCATCTATGTTTCTTTTTTCATCGTAGAAACTTCGTACTAAATTTGATTAATTTCAAATAAAGGTTCAGTTTTTAGTGTATAAAAAAGCTATTGTTATATTTATTTAAACACATAAATATTGGTACAAAGGGGCACCAGATATATATGCGCCACACAAATCTCATTTGGTTTGTGTGAGGACTGTGATACAACTCAGGTGCCCAAACTGAAGCAGGTGGTTTTCTTAAAAGGCCACATCTGGAGCCTTTGACCTAAAGGCCTAATCCACAAGGCAGTGGAGCATCGTAAGGAGATGCAGTCCCATGGTAGCTGGTGACCAACGATCGATTCACACGCCATTCGTTCCATCAGGATCCTGGAGCCCATGTGCACCATTGGTTTGGAATCAGGGTTTTCCAACTCCCCTAGGTGGACTTTCCGTGTCCATCAACCCGGTTAAAGCGCCTGATATTCTATTTAGGTCTTCTTATTTTCGTAAACAACACTCCGCTACGAGAAGGCAGTGAATAGGTCTTCCCTGGCAGAAGCGTGGCCATGTGAAAGCATTTCGAGAGGGAGACTTGACTCTCCCCATTCTCGGGTGTACCAGGGCATTTGGGGGCTTGTACTTTAAAAAAACTTTAATATTATAATTATTAAAAAAATGTAAAGAAACCATATGATTCAATGTTGACGAGTTAAGATTTTGTTTAACAAGAAAATGGATCAGACAAATGTTATGAATTGTTTATTTACAAATAGATTATATAAAAGTGAGATAATGTTACTTTTAGGTAACATCGTTAAGTGTAATATTACATTAATTATTGATGATAATGATTCGTAGATTAAATAAGAAGCATTGAAAAGAAAAGTAAAACAACTAATTAAATTCAGTGTATTTTTTGTATAGAACCACTTTTTTTGCAATATCCTTGGATCCTTGGATTTATATGGTAAAAACAAAACAAATTGAAATACTCTCATAGGATTGGAATGTAGAAAAGAAATTAAGAGTACTCACTATCGAGGAGTCCCATACTAGAACGAAGAGGCTGTCTAGTGCTTCCAGGTTTTCACTAATGGTCTAGCTTTAATTGACTCATGAATTCAACTATTAAATTAAGAATAATTTTAATTAATCAGGGAAAATGAATTTCAATGATGAAGCATAGTGAACACTCACAGAACAGCATAAGAAGAACTTTTTAACCTTCATTATTTTTATGAGCAAAACTGGGTAGTGGTTAGCAGTGAAATCCAGGAAGTGTGTTTCGTCCTGTTTCGGACTCGTTAGATGGATGTATCTGAATCTCAGAGTTGATGTTCACTCTGGGACTCAAACCCAGAGATGTTCGCTTCAAACGCCATCGTGTTATCCACTTAGCTGCTGAGTCCTGACAGCCATTTGCTTATGCGATGGGACGAAACGCGCCTGCTGGATTCTACTACTAGCCACTATCCATCTTTGCTTAGAATGTTTGTGAATTAAGGCTATATCGAGGCAATACACGCAGTATGCACATATGTCAATAAGAGACTGATCAATTGCAATCGTAAACATCAATGGGAAGACTCAACCAAACAATACCAAGTGAACTTCATTATTTTTATTTTGTTTATATTCATGATATAAAATTATATAACTTCTTTTTATCTTGAAACCCTGAAACTTGACTTCAAATAGAATTTTTCGATAAAAGACAATTGAAAAGTAATAAAAATTGTAATATCGAAGAGATAAACTATTCCAAATTTGATCAACCAAGAGCAAGTGAACAAACAAAAACATATCATACATTGCAGTATTTTTGATCAAAAATAGGAGTAGAAATATAAGAATTAGAATTACTTCTAATATACTAATTAAGAGTTACTTTGTGAGATTAGATAGTTGAGAATAATTAATGACAGTACCCTAGGCCTGTGTTTTGTACTATTTACCGCTCGTTAACAAGTCATACTTCTAATGTCGAGGGAAGTGATGCACTCAGGTGGACTGGTCACTAATTTGTGACCAGTCAATTGTAAGATACTTTATGAGTCATCTACAATACATATCAATCACAAGCTTTTGATTGATAAGTTATATTAACATACACTAATTATAAGTCACACCACATATTTTTGTTGAAAAACCCAGTGACAAAAAAGATTGAAGGAATTTAGTATTTTTAAATTACAATCACTTTCCAACCTCAAAGTAGGTTTCATTTTTACTAGAAATATCATCTTCAATTAAGTCATTAATACCAGTACAAACTATCTTTAATAATCATTAAGTCGATATTAAATATATCAAAGTAATACAAAAAGACTATTTTACTTTCACAGAAAAGCGAGTAACTAAAGCTTTCCATATATTTCAAAGTCCTGTTCCCCTCGAAAGAACAAAAGACCTTATCATTCATCTTACTTGGACCATCTATCCAAGCTACCATATTTGATTCTATTCATATCTCATACCATTATCAAATATACAAATTCAGCTCTACCTTTTCACAATAGAAATGTCATATTTTTCATACTCTAACACACAGAAATACATAATCATGTCTCGTAAAAAAATCACTGTGATTCTCAGGACCCGATCTAAGAAAACAGAAGACTGGCACAATTGAAGATTTCTTAACCCTGAAATAATGATAACGGCTATAGTCAAAAGTGAACTCATTTATACATTGATTTGTTCACATATTTGTTTATTAATTAGGAAGAAATCACATATTTAAAAAATATACAGAATCAAAACAAATTACATGTTATACGAATATTCGTCAAGATTAGAACAAATAGCTTGACAAAAATTGGGTGCCGAGTGTAGAGAAGTTATTATATGTGAAAATTATATTTGAAATAATCTCAGCGATTGAAATTTAAATAATTCCAACGTTTCGTCCGGATAACTTGTCTGGACATGTTATGTGTCATCCTGAACATTGTTTACGTTAATTTACTACAAGAACAAGTACAATTTCTTTGGTAATTAATTATTCTGTAGTTTAATTAGACATCCTCCTAAAGTAAAACCGTTTTATAACTATTTACTTTTAACAAGAGACGTGAAAATTCTGACATGAAGAGCGTCATGAAATTATATATTTTAGACTTCTGGATTTAACATACAAAATGTACCAAGTAAAAAGATTATATGAAGTCTGATTGAATTACATAGTGTAATATCTGGATTGATGCATCAATTGATTCAAGTGTGAATTATCGTGTGACTATATGTATTCCATAGACTTAGCACAATAGGCTTGTCAGACAAATATCGGCATTCATATATGTGAAAATATACATAAATACATGTTCATAATTAATTATGTATAGAAATACGAAATAACTAGTAGAATCTAAGTGGTATATTTAATTGTTATATGATTATTTGACTTTATACCAGTTTAAGTATCATCCTATAGCATAACTACAAACTTACATAAGTATGTGTTTTAGATGAATTTGATAAGACTACTAGAAATATCTTTATCCTGAGTTAGTATACTCAGTTAAACAATAACTACTTATGAGAAGGGGAGTTTTGTGGAGATTTTAGTAATTTAATAGTTGAATTCATCATCACCACCATGAGAAGCCTGTAAGCACTGGACGACCGTTTCGTCCCATTGTAGGACTCTTGAGCAGTGTGCATCCACGATCCCGCCTCGCGAGACTCCAACCCAGGACCTATCACTCTCGCTCACGATCGCTTAAACACTACACCACTGTGCTGGCATCCCACGGTGTTAATATCTAACTTCAACCAATCCACGAAATTGAGCAACCTTACACCATCGTCTTAAGTAAGTCACCATCTCACAACAGACCCAGATGAAATCCACTGGTCACTGCTTTTCGCTAGAACTCCAGGAGTCCCATAATAGGACGAAACGGCCGTCCAGTGCTTCCAGGTTTTCCATAGTTATCTAGCTTCAATTGACTCACGATTTCAACTATAAAAAATAACTACTTACTAAATGTTTCGAAAATTCCCTTCATAATGAATCATTATTGGATACATTACTAATGTTTAAATAATTGATTTATGGAAGTTAGTTTATTTTTAAGATAATTTTCATTATATAATAACATCAATATTATATCTATGAAAGGAATTATCACTTTCTTAGTTACAAACATTTCCAATAAGACTTAGTTTTTGGTATGTTGTTTACATTTTTAATTAAATCTCTTAATAATACTTAATAAGAAGAAAAAAGAAGACAAAAAGAGCAAATTCATTTTTATTCGGTCAATGAGATTAATTTTTTCTTTGGACTGATTATTATTATTATTATTATCACAGTAATTTAATTAGTAATAACATGCAAATATTTCATTTCTTGCCTTCTGATTTCATATGAAAAATAATTCCCCCCCTCCATATTTTTTTTCTTAAAAAAAAATTAAAATAATTTAGAAAATTGTTGATTATTATTTTATGGAATATAAAATCAAAGGAAAAAAGAGAAAAAAATTTAATGTGGTTAAATAAATAATTAGTGCAGAAAAAAAAATAAAAACACACATCATAACTGACCTTAGTTACTTAGTTTGAACATTTTGTATTGACATTTATTTAGTTTCTAAATAAAAATAAGTAGGTGTTCATTGTTTTTGATGTTTGTTTTTTTGTTTTGATTATGTAAAGAATATCTAAATAATTCTCGCGAGGCGGGATCGTGAATGAGCACCGCTGAGGAGTCCCACAATAGAACGAAACGGCCGTATAGTGCTTCCAAGTTTTCCATGGTGACCTAGCTTCAATTGACTCAGGAATTCATCTATAAACTTACTAAAATCTCCACAAAATTCCCTTCTATTACTGAAAATGATTTTAATCCTTATGTGAAAAAAAATGAGTTAATTGAAATATATATTCTATCCAATTCATTCATAATATTGAGAGCATAAATACACATGATGTTTAATTAGTTTCCTTAGCTTTTATTTTCGTTTTCATATGGATTTTGATTTAATGATAATAATAATAATAATAACAGTAATAATAATCCTGATCGATTTCGAATTGATTCTTGTCATCATTTTGTATTTATAAAGAGATTGTTATTTACCCCCAATCTATTGAGGTATTGTACTTCTACCTTCTACAGTGCTTTTTCTATTAAATTAACATTCCAATATAGTGTTCTTTTTATTTGTTCTGATGAAGTTTATAGTCTCAATGTTGTTTTAATATCCACTATTGTTTCTATTCATGTGAATCTATAAGTAAGTTTGTATTCGTTAAATAAAACTTTCGTCACAAATAAAAATGATTAGAAAAATTTTCAGCAATTATTCAGATTGCTTTATAGAGTTAACAAATTTCACATTGTGCCAAGAAGACATCAAAAGAATGAATAGCTACTGGAAAAAACTGAAAAGGATAGCTGTTATATCTCGAACTTACATTCTTAGTATTTCACGTAATACTTGATCACTCAAACGGTAGAACCCTCCCAAGTCGCAAAAGGAGAAGACAGAAGACTAGTAAGTACGAATATTAACCCCAAAACAGTGTCAAATATAGTACAAAAATCTCATGTAATTATAGTTTTTGACTGAAGGTAATCCATCATTTCGGACAGCCAATAGGCACATAGGGGGTCCTTCTTATTCATCCATTAGGGGAGCTACACGTCGACATCCCTCTAGCGGTGATTGGATGGAATGTCTTCGACTCTTTCTGGGCTTCTCGAGGCTTCCTTAAGTCTCCCAACGAGCCATCCTAACAATTGCCCAGGACTGGGTTGCATGGATAATGTTGGTGGGTAGCCTCTACAAGGGGTAACAGGCGTAAATAAGTAAGTAAGTAAGTAAGTATATCCACTAGAAGTCGGCAATTTTCCACAATCACAATTGATTACTTTGTAAGACACAAGTTTATTTCACTAGATTTTACCATGAACTACTACGTACTACAAAATATGGATGCAGTACTAAACAGACTAGAAGGTAGTTTTTAAAAGAAATAATGAAATTTAAAGAAATAAAATGAAGTGTAAATGAGGGTAAATTAAATATTGGATTTTATTCACCCTACATTATTATATGATCATAATTTGCAAGAAAAAAAATTAATAGTATTAATTCAAGTGACTTCACGTATATTCGTAGAAATAGTAATGCTTGTAGGTTTGTTTTACTTTCCCTTTTACCACATTCTCTTTTTCTCTAACACAGAAACACACATACTTATGACATAAGTTTTTTTTTACAAAAATTCTAAAAAGACTACTTCATTATGTTAATTTACATCTCTTTTTCATTTATTCATTTTTACGTCACATTTGTATAATATTTACCAAATCTTTACAAATCATTATGGAAACTAGGAAAAGGAAGTTGAGAATTTGAAAAGCTGTTAAAATGAGAGATGATTATGCACTAGAAATAGAAAAAGTGAGGAATAAAGTAGTGAATTATCCCGCACTGCATTAATAATTCTTATTAATCCAGTTGGTAATATGTCTATTTCCACCTTATTATAAATAGAAATAATGAATAGCAATATGAAAAAATAAAAGAATAGGAGAGAGAAAAGTCAGTTGAACAAGAAAATGGTGACTTAGTCAGGTGGTCTTAAAAAATTTTATCATTGTCATTTGATGCTTAAAAATTAGTGGAAACCAGTTAGAATTGAATATCTGTTCTATCGTAGATGAGAGCTTCTTAGTAATGCAAACCTATGACTCCCTCCACAAGACTGAAACAAGGATACTCACATGTCATTTAAAGCACTGAGTAGTTTCTACTGTTTCATGGAAATCAATTAATTAAATAAAATTCTTCTGATTACAGTCTTCAGTTTATTAGGAATTCCGAAAAACCGGGAACTGAAGATGTAGTCATGTAGTGAGGGTACACCTAGATGGGGACAACCAAATGTATGAGATCACAAAATTACAGAATTATTTGCTAAAATGTGAATACCATGCGTCCAATACTTCATTTGCATAATGTTCATCAAACGTTTAAGATTTTATTGTTCCCTCATTTCCATACCAATCACCTTCTGTTCCCATTCTCTTCTATTCGATCCTCTCAACCTTCTGCCATTAGGTATTTCTGTTCTCGATTGGTGTTACATACTACTTATATCTGTCTACATAAGTAGCATACACTGCAGTCGGATTTTTGTTTTATAACTCATTTGAGTATGTTTGGTGAAGATTGCAGTATATAAGTTAGTCTACATTCATTATGAAGAAATATATTGCTTCTCAGATGAACCATTATTGTTACTTTCTTGTAGCTTTTGTAACCTTTTCATGAAGAATATTTCTGCTATGTAGATATTTGTTGTGAGTAGGCCAGATTTACTATGTGATGACGGTACCTGCATAGTATTTCATCACTGTTAATTTATCCACTAAACTATGCTGGTTATGATGAAGTTCATGATGAGGTGAAATAGTTTAACATCCTTCACACAAATTCTCAACTTACATTTTCTAGAAAATAAAGTCTTCAAAATTCTGCACATTCGAAACAGATCAATTAACTGACCGACTTGATATTTATCTTTTATAATAACGCTTTCTATACGGAACATAGATATTCCTCAAGATCTATAAGATTTCACTTGATAGTAAAAGAACCCTTCTTAACACGTCACGAACGGTTTGCTAATCACAACAGAACAAATAATTCCTAGTCTATCTTCATCACAACAGTCAGAGAACGAAGAAAGAGGATAAATCTATCTTACCAAAACTGACAGAACTCTTTGAGGTTTTTTAATATTCTGAGTTCAAACAAGTCATACT
This sequence comes from Schistosoma mansoni, assembly GCF_000237925.1. NCBI lineage: Eukaryota > Metazoa > Platyhelminthes > Trematoda > Strigeidida > Schistosomatidae > Schistosoma > Schistosoma mansoni. Next base: position 13,792,988 of record NC_031498.1, on the reverse strand, counting down.
GATTTATGTATTTCACATTTCGATATGAAAACATTGGTCTTTCTTTGAATAAATTAAGGAGAGTATAAATTGTCTTAGATATTTCATCAATTTTGAATTGAACCGTGATTTATTGGAAATATCACAGTAGTTTGAATAGATGTTCCTGAGTGAAACAGGATGAAGGGTAATTAGTTCCTTCTCGAAAATAAAAGTATGGGTAAAAATCTAGTAACGTATTTATTTTAGTTAATAAATATTATTTATAATCAGATCATGTCTAAAAATCAATGGAATGTTGAGTTTCCATAGCACTCATCCAATTTTAGTTAGAAATTTCATGCTACTGTCAAACATTAAGTAGTTAAACTTTTCTTAAAAATCACATACGTCAACTCTAAAATTTCCCTAACAGTGGGCGAATACCTTGTCTCAAAAAGGTTGAACCAACATCTATCAAACAAAAGAACTGTTGAAAGTGTTGGATTAAACAGTAGCAACAAGAATGTAAAATATTAATCTGCATTGCATCAGAATGGGTAATTTATGAGTAACATTCCAACTTACAGGAAACAAAGTAGCTTCTTAATAACTAATAGCTCAGAAATTTCATTAAAATTACAATCATAGACTGAAATTATATTTGCACATAGTAAAAAGGGTTCAGAAAATTAGTCGCAATCGGTAACAAATCACAAGCTTCTCATCCATGACCATAAATGGTCCATGATATGGTTCTGAACATTGATGAAACCACTGTCGAAGACTTTCTGGTTTCCAATCTTTATCTGTGATTCGAGGTATCTGTCAAAAGTTTAGACTGAAAAACGAATAATAATGAGTAGTTTTTATGAAAATATACTGTGAAAGTTGTAGCAGAGAAGAATGCAAATGTGAGTGATTTCTAGAACCATTCATACTGATGAAGCAACGTCTTGTGAGATTATGATAAGAATTTTAACGAATTATAAATAGTAACCGGTCACGAGCACACATCTTACAAACAAGAATTGGTCAATCTGTAAAACCCTTGAAAATCAAGTCGCATTCAACTGTTACCAGTGTTCCGTTACAATACACGCTTTCTCGTGATTGTAAAAGGAGTTATATAAGGGTAGAAAGAATAATAGTTAGTAGGTAGCCTTGATGATGAAAAACTCCGCCTGTAGCTCCTCCAAGGGTTACTGCCGGTCCCAAGCCCGGGTAAAGGAGGAGGGTTGGGCATGGGGTTAGCGACCCCATCCCGTAGAAAACCAACTCGCTAAAAAAACGCTAACCAGAAAAAAATTATTCAAACCATTTAAACTCTGCCCTGGGAGTAGAAGGAATCATTATGACGTCTCATGATGAAAGCCGAGTTCCTTCGGAAGTCATGAGGCTCCTTCTTACAACCAGAGCGACAATTTTTATAGGTACATGGAATGTCCGGACAATGTGGGAAACCGGAAGAGTCTTCCAAATTGCTGCAGAAATGAGAAAATACAACCTGGAGGTGCTTAGAATCAGTGAAACACATTGGACGCAAGTTGGACAACAACAACTATCTTCAGGGGAACTTCTGTTATACTCCGGTCATGAAGAAGGAAATGCCCCACATACACAAGGAGTTGCATTGATGTCGTCCAGAAAAGCACAAAATGCACTTATTGGGTGGGAATCTCATGGACCAAGGATCATCAAAGCCTCCTTCAAAACAAAGAGAGAGGGCATTACAATGAACGTCATCCAATGCTATGCGCCTACCAACGACTACGATGAAGACACTAAAGACCAATTCTACGATAGGCTGCAGTCGATCTTCGAGGAGTGCCCAACCAAGGACCTGACCATTCTGATGGGAGATTTCAATGCCAAGGTTGGAATGGACAACACTGGATACGAAGACGTCATGGGACAACATGGACTGGGAGAAAGGAACGAAAATGGTGAGAGATTTGCGAATCTATGTGCCTTCAATAAACTGGTCATACGTGGCACCATATTCCCACACAAAAACATACACAAAACCACTTGGATTTCACCGGATCACACTACACAGAATCAAATCGACCGTATCTGCATCAACAAAAAGTTCAGGAGGACGATGGAGGATGTGAGAACCAGAAGAGGAGCTGATATAGCATCCGATCATCATTTGCTGGTCGCCAAGATGAAACTAAAACTCAAGAAGCAGTGGACAACGGCGCGGACAACATCACAAAAGTTTAATACGGCCTTTCTTCGAGATGCTGACAAACACAACAAATTCAACATAGCCCTCAGCAACAGGTTCCAGGCCTTCCATGATCTACTCAAAGGAGAGGGAACTACCATGGAGAGCAACTGGAAAGGTATCAAGGAGGCAATCGTTTCAACATGTCAGGAGATTCTGGACCAAAAGAAGCACCATCACAAGGAATGGATCACTGTTGGTACACTGGATAAAATTGAAGAAAGGAGGAACAAGAAGGCAGCAATCAATATCAACCGAACAAGAGCAGAAAAAGCCAGGGCACAAGCCGAATACACAGAGGCAAACAAGCAAGTGAAGAGGAGCACCAGAACCGATAAACGTAAATATGTGGAAGATTTAGCAATGACAGCGGAAAAGGATGCAAGAGAGAGAAACATGAGACAACTGTATGATACAACCAAGAAACTTGCTGGAGATTACCGTCAACCAGAAAGACCAGTGAAAAGCAAGGAAGGCAAAGTAATCACCGACATGGGAGAACAACGAAACAGGTGGGTAGAACACTTCAAGGAACTCTTGAATCGACCAGCTCCACTGAACCCACCGAACATCGAAGCAGCACCCACAGACCTCTCAATCGATGTTGGCCCACCAACAATTGAATAGATCAGCATGGCCATTAGACAAATTAAGATCGGCAAAGCAGCGGGACCAGACAACATCCCGGCAGAGGCACTAAAAGCAAATAAAACAGCAACTGCCAAGATACTCCACATCCTCTTCAGTAAGATTTGGGACGAAGAACAAGCACCAACAGACTGGAAAAAAGGACTTCTGATCAAGATACCAAAGAAAGGCGATCTCAGCAAGTGCGACAACTACAGGGGCATCACTCTTCTCTCAATACCAGGAAAAGTCTTCAACAGAGTATTGTTAAACAGGATGAAGGATTCCGTGGACGCCCAACTTCGAGATCAACAAGCTGGATTTCGTAAGGATAGATCGTGTACAGGCCAAATCGCAACTCTACGTATCATTGTGGAACAATCAATCGAATGGAATTCATCACTGTACATCAACTTCATTGACTACGAGAAGGCATTTGATAGCGTGGACAGGACAACATTATGGAGGCTTCTTCGACACTACGGCGTGCCTGAGAAGATAGTCAACATCATACGGAACTCTTATGATGGACTAAACTGCCAAATCGTCCACGGAGGACTACTCACCGACTCATTTGAGGTAAAGACCAGTGTTAGGCAAGGTTGCTTACTCTCACCCTTTCTCTTTCTCCTGGTCATCCACTGGATCATGAAGACGTCAACAACTGGAGGAAATCACGGGATACAGTGGACAGGAAGGATGCAGCTGGACGATCTAGACTTCGCAGATGATCTGGCTCTTCTATCGAACACGCAACAACAAATGCAGGAGAAAACGACCAGTGTAGCAGCAGCCTCAGCAGCAGTAGGTCTCAATATAAACAAAGGTAAAAGCAAGATTCTCAGATACAATACAGCATGCACCAATCGAATTACACTTGACGGACAAGCTTTTGAGGGTGTGAAAACCTTTACATATCTGGGCGGCATCATTGATGAACACGGTGGATCAGATGCAGATGTGAGGGCGAGGATCGGCAAAGCAAGAGCAGTATATCTGCAACTGAAGAACATCTGGAACTCAAAACAATTGTCAACCAACACCAAGGTTAGAATTTTCAATACAAATGTCAAGACAGTTTTACTGTATGGGGCGGAGACGTGGAGAACTACGAAAGCCATTATCCAGAAGATACAAGTGTTTATCAACAGCTGTCTACGCAAGATACTTCGGATGTGTTGTCCAGACACTATCAGCAACAAGTTACTGTAGGAGACAACAAACCAGGTTTCAGTGGTGGAAGAAATCAGGAAGAAGGATTGGAAGTGGATAGGACACACATTGAGGAAAGCACTCAACTGCATCACAGGGCAAGCCCTCACATGGAATCCTGAAGGCCAAAGGAAAAGAGGAAGACCAAAGAACGCAATACGCCGAGAAATGGAGACGGACGTGAGAAGAATGAACAAAAACTGGATAGAACTAGAAAGGAAGGCCCTGGATAGAGTGGATTGGAGAATGCTGATCGGCGGCCTATGCTCCATTGGGAGTAACAGGCGTAAGTAAGTAAGTAAGTAAGTAAGTAAGTAAGTAAGTAAGTAAGTAAGTAAGTAAGTGAGTAAGTAAGTGAGTAAGTAAGTAAGTGAGTAAGTAAGTAAGTGAGTAAGTAAGTAAGCAAGTAAGTAAGCAAGTAAGTAAGTAATTAAGTGAGTAAGTAATTAAGTGAGTAAGTAAGTAAGTAAGTAAGTAAGTAAGTAAGTGAGTAAGTAAGCAAGTAAGTAAGTAAGCAAGTAAGTAAGTAATTAAGTGAGTAAGTAATTAAGTGAGTAAGTAAGTAAGTAAGTAAGTAAGTAAGTAAGTGAGTAAGTAAGCAAGTAAGTAAGTAAGTAATATACACAACTCATGTGTATCTAAGTTACTAGACTAATCCATATGGGAAAATGCTATCCGTAATTTTAGTTAAGTGAATAACTCACCGATACATAACAACCTCCCCATACATTCATTCCTCATCTACCATGAAACCTTCAGAAGGGTCATGATTCATTTAAACTTTTCAGACCTATGACTTACACCGGATTAAACCCAAGACATTCAGGTAACATGAAGTGTACCAATTTTTCAAATGCCTGACTTAAATCCAGCGAAGCATGAATCAAACTGCTTTATGGAGTGATCCATATCCAAACGAAGTGTGTTTAGTTTCTTTCTAATCTGGAATAATAAACTAGATTCAGAAACGTTTGGTATTAAATCCAGGAATTTCGCAGTACAAAATATAACCACAGAAACTTCAATTTTATGATCAAAAATGATGGAATGAGTATCCCAATATGGACAATAATTTCAATGAGCTTTGATAGACTACATTACCGTTATGAATAAAACTTGGATTCATTCTAAGGAATCATAAAGCATATGCACATATCCACGATTCGATAAGCCGTTTTGCTAATGCAATAAATGTTTTATTATTGTATCAAGATTACTATCTCGATAAAACGCCACTCTGATAGTTTAAATAAAAAATAATAGAATTCTTAACTACCTACTTACTTATTTACTTACTTAAGCCTGTTGCCCGTCATAAAGGAGCATAGGCCGGCCACCAGTGCTCCACATCCAACCCTGTCCTGGGCAATCCTTTCCAGTTGTTTACAGTTGCTATTCATCCTTTTCATGTCTGCTTCCAATCCCCGACATAGTGTGTTCTCCGGCCTTCCTCCTTTCCGTTTCCCTTCAGGATTCCAAGTTAGGGCTTGCTTTATGATGAAATCTGTTGATTCCCACAATGTGTGTCTTATCCACTTCCAGTGTCTTTTCCATATTTCCTCTTCAGATGGAACCTGGTTTGTTCTCTACCACAGTAGACTGTTGCCGATGATATCCGGTCAATGGACATTAAGTATCTTGTGTAGACAATTGTTTATAAGTGCTTGAACAGGTTTGCTAATGGTTGTGGTAGTTCTGAAAGTTTCAGCTTCGTCTAGTAGAATTGTCTTGACGTTCGTATTGAAGATTATGAATTTAATATTGGCTTGCAGATAGCTGTTTTGAGTTCCATATGTTCTTCAATTGTAGAATTGCTGTCCATGCTCTGTCTATCCTCACCTTTACGTTTGTATCAGATCCTACTTATTCATCGATGATGATTCCAAAGTACTTGAAAGATTCCACATTTTCCAGAGGTTCTCTATCAAGTGTGATTGGGTTGGTGTTCTCTATGTTGTATTTGACGATCATGCTTTTTCCATTATATATGTTTTGGCCTTCTGATGAAGAGGCTGTTGCTACACTAGTTGTATTCGCCTGTATTTGTTCGTGTGTATGGGATAGAAGAGCTAGGTCATCTGTAAAGTCCAATTCTTCTAATTGATTCCGAGTTGTTTATTGTATTCCATGATTCCCATTAGATGTCGAGGTCTTCATAATCCAGTCGACCACCAGAAGAAGGAATTGAATTCACAAAGCAAGTAGATATTGAAAATGAACATATATCAAATGATGGTTCAAAGTGCAGTAAAATCATATATAAATATATCATCATATTACTAATCAATATAAACTACTTTCGAATGTTTTACAGGTCGATTTTTGTATCATATTTACCTTATTTAGTCAGTCTAATATATCCATGAATTGTAAAGAAACATAATACTTTTCCTGGATAATAAAACAATGTTATGTTCGTAACAACCGAATGAATCGAACATTACATTCTTAGGTTTTTGTTACTCACTGTAACCTAATACATAAATCCCCTTAATGTGATATTTTCTACAAATTCTGTCGAATGTTTTGAGCTACTTATTATTTGAAAGTAGAAAACATATTTACATACATTTTGTTCACTTTTTCTGTGATATTAGTCTTGGTTAGCCTTGAAATTATTTTTCAGAAAATATGAATCACTTGATAAAGCATTGAGTAAAAAAACTGGCCATTTTGAGCTATCGACAGACTTTTTGATTTTATGAGGATGATTCTTCACATCACAAAGAAATCGCATATTAACATTAATTTTTAATACAAATTTATGTTCCTTATAAGCTAAATCAAGATTATTCATATTCACATTATTATCTTTGTTTCCTCTAAACTAGTTTTTCTCTCTTCATTAGGTTACTTTAACGTAGTTAATACAAATCTATAAACTGTCGTTGTTTTATCTAAATTTAAATAATTTGATAGAGAAGCTTTTTTATTCATTATCGTCTATTTTCATGATGCAGCAAGTATATCAAGTGTTACTTTCAGAGACCTAAATTTACCACTATGTATTGTTGCATTTCTGATGTTTGGAGGTATAATGGGTTCATATAATTAGTATTGAAATACCTTCGCTTAACTTTGGATAGTTGATGCTCTAAACTATAAGAGGACATAAATCCACGAATTAAAACCCAGATTTAATTAAGTCACATACGTAAATTACATTTTCATTATTTTTTAACTAGGCCGACAAATTCTAATCAAGAACCTTTGTGCCAGAATAGCATCCATACGGACTTTGCAGCACGTCTTCTAAAATCTAATATAGTGCAATGTTGGTGGAATAAAAGATTACAAAACTTCGGTATTTTAGGTCCTACAATTTTATGTTAACAAGGTTCAAGGTGGTGAATCATTATCAAGTTGGACACTAAAAGTATTCTAGCTCTTGCCAACTTACTTAAGTTTTCGTAATCTATCAGATTTTAGTCCTCATTCTAAACCCTAAACTTCATTAGACGCTACCTGGCATTTTATTTTAAAACTCCATCTGATAAATATCTTCATTAAGATCCTGAATATTAACATCTGTTGCACAAACTAACTTGATGTGTAGTTATTTTTAAATCTTGTTTAAGATCGTTTCTATAGTAATATTCATCTACTTTCCTGTATAACTGTATTATAATTTACATAGTAAAACGATTGTTGTGATTTGTATTACTATCTAAAATTATAATACACTTATCATTATGTATTTAAATAATTAAAATATATATCAAGCAATAGTAATCCCATTCTGCCATTACATCTAACAAGTTACATTACCTTTCATTTCTTGTATAATCATTCTATTTGCAGTCACTGGTTTTAAATTCATTTAGTATTGTTTGTTTGAATCTTCCCATTGATGTTTAGGACTGCAACTGGTCAGTCTCTATCCATCTTTGCTTACAATGCTTGTGAATTAAGGCGATATCGAGGTAATACACACAGTATGCACATATGCCAATTAGAGGCTGACCAGTTTCATTCCTAAACATCAATGGGAAGATTAAAACAAACAATACTAAATAAATTTAAACTTCACCACGTTGCACAAGCAAGTGGCTATCACGACTCAGTGGCCGAGTGGATAACGCGATAGCGTTTGAAGCGAAAGGTACTGGGTTCGAGTTCCAAAGTGAACCTCAGCTCTTAGATGCAGGTACATCCAGATGACGAGTCCCAAATAGGATGAAACGCGCTTCAAAACTGGATTCCACTACTAGCCACTATCCATCTTTGCTTACAGTCAATGATTTTGTTTCACATACTCTAATAATCAGTATTGTTTTCAGATATTTATCAGTATAAAAAATCAATAATTAAAAAAGGTTGATAATTTTAATGACGAAACACTTTATGTATTTGAAATGAAAAATTCCTTTTAAGATTTACAATAGTGGAAGAAAATGGCATAAAATCTACTTTAATAAAAATACAATATGTATAACTGATTGAATTCAGTATAAGATAACAACTAAAGATTCATGAATATACCTATTCATTTAATTAGATAGTTTTCAAGGTAGATTGAATTGACAATAGAGAATATGAAGCTGATTGTTTAACATTTGGAAGAGAAAAATCTCACATATTCATTTATCTAATAAGTTATGAATAAAGTAGTATAGTAAAATATTACTAAAATAAACTGTGGTCCTATGCATTAATTAATTTAACACGTGCCTAAAATGGGATGAAAAATATTTGTAGATCAGAATAAAAATATTGAAGATGTGTTCTCTGAATTAGATCATTTCAAAGATGTTATATACTAAGTTTATCTAGTTTCTTTTTTTCTGAAAGATTTTTCCAAACTTTAGAGTCTTTCAAAAAGACTAATTTTTATTAAAAAAATCGTAATTAGAGATAAATCTCGATAATTTTTTTATTATCAGAAGGGGGGTTGTGGAGATTTTAGTAATTTTATATAGTTGAAATCATGAGTCAATTGAAACTAGACCACCATGGAAGACCTGGAAGCACTGGACGGCTGTTTCGTCTTATTGTGGGACTCCTGAGCAGTGCGCATCCGCGATTCCGCCTCGCGAGATTCGAACCCAGGATCTATCAGTTTCGCGCGCGAGCGCTTAACCACTAGACCACTGAGCTGGCCGGCATCCAACGGTGTTAATGTATAACATCAACCAATCCACGAAGTTGAGCGACACATCCACCAATGTCTTCAGTGAGTTGATATCTCCCAACAGACCTTTATCTTAAATTCTGATTTTGTTTTACAAAAGTAATAACATTTTCAAACTCTTAAATGTTAAATCTACATTGAATACAAAGGAGACATACATAAGTATGCATGGATTCACTGGTTTATTTATGTCAATCAATTTAAAAATTGTTTATCGAAAAAGAAATACAATATTATTATGGATGACTGATTGTTAAACAAGTTATAAAAATAACGTAAATGGGCCATAGTAATTAACTATGTATATTATTTCATAGTATATATGTATATATTATATGGATAAATAATTATCATTATTCGTCTGAAAGCACTTACTATTGTATGTTAGATTAACACTTAAGCATAATGATTGGAGAAAAGAAGAAAATACACTCTGTTCATATGAATGAATAGATGAATGTAATAATTATCAACAGGAAATGAATGTACTTACTATTTTTTTGCTTATTTATTTGTATTTCACTTAGAAAAGTTAAAAAGAATAATGTCATATGATATAGTACTAATTCAAATATTAATTGGAGTACAATCTATCAGAATCGTGAACATTACCTAATGTTTAGAGTGTATGATTTTTTTAAGTTTTATTGTCACCTAGTATAAGACAATTGACAGAAAGCTCCAGACTTTATGCTATATGATAATTATCGTCAGGACTCTTCGTCAGTCTTCATGAAAGTGATGAATACCATACGACTTTAAGATAAGCCATCCGATGTTACAATAAGAGTTGTTATTTGAACAATTCAAATTACGATCGATCTACTGTAGAACCGAAATGTTTACACTATATCTTTAACTGATTAGTAACCACGTTTGTGTTGTGTAATTGTGGGTTCTAATTAGATTTTATTTATCAAGTTACGATACTACCTCTCGAGCAAGTGAACAGACTTTATAGTTCAATTTGTTTGATTGTAGACTATTGAGAGGAAGTGACAGGTTACTGATACGACGGAATAAAAAGATGACATTATTTTAGTCAAGATTCGTTGTATTAATTCTTTATGAATCTTGACCGAGGTAACGGGTGTGAACTTCGTTCAGCGTGGCTTTTTAAGGTCAATTCATTGTAAACTTTGTTTTTGAAGTTTCATTGGGAATTTTGACAGTTGAAGTTTCACCATGTTCAGATTGTTATGAGTCTCCAAAGAATGACCGGATCATGTGATCAGATATGATGAACTGCTAAAAAAAGATCCAATAAAATAATAATTAACAAACCGGTGTAATGAAACAACTAAAAACTGTTTTCTTTCGGATTAATAAATCATGTTTCAAGCGTTTGATAGAAATAAGTTCAACAAATTTGGGGTAAATATCTCTAGTTCTACGGATTTCATTTTGTGTAAATGATGTTACATGTCACTGATATGTATGGACATTACACTACTGAAATTGTCCATGCCTTTTAGACTAAGGATTTTGGAATATGTTCATGGGATCTAAGATAAGCCTTGATTTCAGTTATACCAATGAAAGTGCTTTATCTGATACACTTTGATTCGCACAAATACTTGAAGGTGACATGACTAAGATATTAATTTTATCATATTCATGTCATTAGTACATCGTCAACTTACATAAGATGACACGTAAAACCTCCCAATTCCTCATTATCACCTGACTTCTTTGTAATTCTCTTAACATATGAGAAATGTAGATATATTAAAAATATTTATAGAGTCAGTGTAAAAACATTTAACCCTATTCAACTTTCGTCATGATGAAACTATTTCTGTTTCAGAAGACTGACCAGTGGACGTTGATTTATTTGTCTGAGCAGGTTAAGGTCAGTGATGGAGAACGCTAATCAAGTGACACCATAGAGCTATAGCTTATGGCACCATGTCTGCACACTGTCTATAATCATCTAATCCTCATTTGCTTTGAATGTATGTATATCAACTGAGATCTCGACCATTTCTTAAGGAAAAAAACCCAGAATAAACTGTCCATCACATCAGGATGAGACAGGATTAGAAGTTACGAGAAATTGAAATTCAACGTACATACACCAACACAGTTAACTCTTGTGGACCAAGACTTTTAGTAGAATAACATGAGTAAGCCCAATGTATTGATTATCCACTAAAATATCCAGATTCATCTAAATAATTTACTCTGATGCATTAATTTCTTAATTGATATTTAAACTGATAAAGCACTGAATTCAAGTGTTCTACTTCATAACCAGTTCATAACTTTTACAACAGTAGATAAACCACTCTTTTTTTGAAATAGCATCTAGTCGGCATTTCATTTTTAATGTCTATAATTACTTAATATTGAGTAAAACAAAAAACTAAATAAAATGAACAGAAACTACCACTTTTATTTGTTGATGTTTATCTTACAGTGAATACGTTATAGCAACTCACATACATTTGAGTTTGTTCACATTTAATCTGGTTAAGCCCTTTTAATTAACTTATTTAACAGACAGAGTCATTCGTACAACAACTTATCTATATCCATATATATATATATATATATATCAATCCTGATCATGGATTCACTCACTCACTCGCTCGCCCCTCGACATTCGCACATCATTCTTGCTTCGTGTACCTGTAGTTTTGGTTATCTGTGTGCAGTGCGATAATAAACGTAATCAACGCTTCGTATTCGTCTTCTAATTTTTACACCGTTGGGTGTTATCTAGTAACGGTTATCAAGACGAGCAGTATACAAAGTTTAATAATTATATCGAATACCGACCGTCACAACGTATTATGGATAGATTAGAATTTCTCTTGAGTTTTCTTCTTCAAACAAAATAATTAAATCAAAATGATTCATTAAATTAAAAAGGAAAATATTCGATACTTTGAAAGTAAAAGAATTTCATTCCTCTGCAATTCTAAGAATTGCATAGCAACTATAAAAATGAGTTCACTTATTAACGAATTAAACACAATCCTATCATTATCTTTTTATAGTGAATAGCAATTATTTATTTATGACAAATATTTATTGATATTTATATGTAAAAGTATAAGTCACGTGTTCTCAACACACTCACACATAATCACATTCAAGTTAATACAATCATACGAACAAATAATTTCACGTGTAAATGGAATAAATATACGTCACAAACACACAAAAAAGAGTATAAAAGATAAATGAACAGGAAATCTGGTAGCTTGTTGCTGAGCTCATTAAATTGTTTAATATTTCTTCCTCTACTAAAGATAAATAACATTTGAGCATAGAGACAAAGAGAAAGTGAGATGGTAAAATATTTCATTAGACAAACTGTTTCTCATAAACTTTCACCTTAGAATTTTTTTTTATTCTCATTTTGTTTTGTTTTCTGACCTATCCTTTTTTATGTGAGAGCATGTATGCCATATATCTTCCTATATAGATATAATTAAATCTTAGTAACTAAAGTATCATCATAACAGAAAATATGATTTTAGACAACTAGAATAAAAATTTTACGACATTTAATCCCATGTGGTTAATGCTTAGTTTATAGAAAGTTGGATAAAATAAATAAATGAAAACAAATGTAAGGATGATTAATTTCATTCTCAATAATGTACACACATTCGACTTGTTTATTCTAAATTGAGTATATTGGTTAAATAAATCTTTCAGAGGGGGTTTTGTGGAGAATTCAGTATTTTCATAGTTGAAATCATGAGTTAATTGAAGGTAGACCACCAAGAAAAACCTGGAAGCACTGGATGGCCATTTCGTCCTATTGTGGGACTCCTCAGCAGTGCGCATCCACGATCCAGGTTTTCCTTGGTGGTCTAGCTTCAATTGACTCATGATTCCAATTATGAAAATAAATCTTTATTATTTATAAATATATATATTGTATTCCTTTGTTTGTGTTTTATTAGCACTGTTCCACATATTATCGAGTAGTAATAACGCAGTTAGTAATCATTTCTACAAGTGATCGATAAACATAACTCATATAATAGAATTAAGCCTCTTAAATATACCAACATTTGCTCATTATTCATATTGCAATCAAGTATTAAATAACCTGTTTCACAACTAAAATAAATATCAAATAAAATCTACATTATATGAAGATTAGATCTTAGCATTTATCTATCCGATCCCTAATAGATGATATCTAACCAGATAGTGAATTTTGATTCAGATATAGCGTGTAATAGCGGTACAGTTAAGTAACCAATCCAATCCCACGTAAATTTCCCTGAGAGTTTCACGCGTGAATAAAGCACGATTGGATGCTTGGAAATTCATTGCACATTTAATTACTAAGCTTTGAATTCTAAGACTGCCTTTCAACTGTTATGGATTTAGGTATCCGAATGAGCTTGAATTTTCTATTTGCATATGTATGCCTCTTATGATGAGTGATAAAAAGACTAAACAAAGGTGTGTATCTCTTGGTAATTGATTAGGTGTATTACGATCACATATTACCAATCTAAATTATAGTTCCTTGTTTCGTTTTCAGTACGTTGTGATGAAGACTTCAACAAAATTTTGACTACGGTCTCACGACTAGTTTCCATGGTAGTACTAATTATTACATAATAGATCTCAAAGTCATTGATATGTTTGTCATAAACCTTAACTGGAAACAATCTCCCTGCCTTCGGTAGTTAACTAAGAGCTAGATTTTGTATACACAACCAAATTACAGTGTTGTCCTTTATTAAAATTAAGAACAATTTTGAGCATAATTTCAATCCACAGTTAAAATAATTTCGAAAAATATTGTTATGCACTTGTTAAACATTCAGAAAACTAATTTGGCTCCCAAAACTATATGATAACAGGAAATTTTGATAACAATCGAAACTATTGTATTTAGAAATTTAATGTTGTCCGTTAGACAAGTGACCTTACTCCCGTATATAATAAGGATTATGAACATTCCAAAGACAACTCTTGTAGATGGTTGCAATCAATATGTATACATAATACATACAACTAGACGATCACTCACAAAAGAACATTCATCTCACTTATTTGGTCTTCAGAGAAATCGGGATTTAGTGCCTTGTCGCCTACATGAGGGTGCACAAGTTTTCCTTATGAATCGTCATGACTATGTTACCAAAATATCTTCGAAATAATCGGATGCTGTCAAATTCTCTAAAGAAACCATTCAGGAAGATGGAATGGAGAAAACGGGATAGACGATAACTAAAATCCTGATGAAGATGAAAGATGAGTCTGTTATCAATTGTGACATCTATGAACATCATAGATCATCAGGTTCCTCTATACCAAGACTATACGGACTCCCAAAAGTCCATAAAAAGAATGTTCTCCTACTTCCTATGCTTAATATGAATAACTTCCTAACATTTGATTGTTAAATGGTTTGTTAAAATTTTACGACCTGTCAGAAATCCCAACAATAGATCCAACTCTCTTGATTCATTTGATTTTCTAAATTCAATTAGAAATCTCAATGTAAATGGTAGAAAAATGATCTAATTGAATGTCACTTGTCTTTATAAATGTTCCACTCACATAAACTATGTTTTCATGTGACTATATTTTTCTTCATACCTGTCAAGTGGATAATTATCTCTCACAATTCTGACCCATAAACTATTTTCCTCCTCCTATTCTTTTCTAAATCCCTGATTATTACGCAAACCAATATGATATTTGAAATTTCGAATCGTTTTATGATACAATCTTCTCTACCTTATATTTATCAAACAACTATTAATACGAACGTACAGCTTAAGTAAATGATTTTGTCGAAAAGAAAACCTTCTTCACTGAATTCTCTTTATTTGTATTTAATAATGATGATGCCAAACTGATAATAATGATATAAGGATTTGTGAATAAAAATAATGAAGACAACAATATTTGACTAAGATTGCATACACATTGGTAAAATTAAGTCATTCTGTATTATGATTACGATTGGTTTATTGGCGCTGAGGATGACCAAGGTAAAAGATAGAGTTGGACATATTTCTTTTGTATACATAGTTCCGGTTTCTAATCCGAATGGGTAATGTTGGTTGTCAACTGGGTATGACGTCACCAGTTTAATATCAGGACTCTTACTAGGAACATCTATTACACATTTAATATGATAAAAGCTCTAGTCAACACTCTATCGTTCCCATAACGGAAAGTAATTCATCAATTTTTCAAAAGCATTTGGTGCACCAGGTCACATCTGTGCGCATATTTCATTTTTGTAGCTTCTGTTAGAATGACTTCATAAAATGAACCATGTACTCCCTTGCAAGATGTTCTCATGAACACTAACTAATCCATTTGTCCATAAGCTAGCAAAATTTGTATACTTCTCTATTAAATACAGTCAACTCAACTCACATAATTCAGTTGCACAATCGATTACTTTATTTAGCGTTGTATATAAATATGTTTTCATCAAAACATTTTCGGTCTATTTTGGAAAGCAGAAATAAAATACAGCATGATTTTCATTAATGATAAAAATTTTCAGAAGATATATGATGAAAAAGTACCAAAGTATGTGACAATGTCTTCAGGAAAATATTCAAAGTGACATTTTATCAACAAGTAACATAAATAACCAATCCTATAGGTTTTTAATTGTTCGATATGATGAAGAGTCATTTTTTAAACTTTTGTGGGAGAGTTAATGATCTTAGAAGGCACTAATGGAAGACGAACTGAAACAAACTACATTTTAATGAAAAGCAGAATGTTTTAATTTTCCTCAAAATTATTCGAAACTTACAACTTGAATATCTTTGGAAATGGAACCAGAAATTTCATGTTCTTTTCTTAGTTGTGTACAATGAAATCGTCAGTTCTGCAGTTGGTTAGCTTGTAGTACTTTATTAACTTTAGAGAATTTTATCATAGTATATAGATGGGAGTTATCAGCAAGTGAATAACAACATCCACTGAAGCAAACCGTTATGCTGAAATGTGAGCTCAACTATTTCTAAAACATACTAAGGTAATCAGATAGAAATGAAGTATAAAATATATTTGTTCCCTGAAGAAAGCATCAACTTTTACAGAGAAGAATAAATATTATTTGACAGATTAGGAAATTTTTTGCGCATAACATGAACAGTATAACAATACATGAAATGTACACTTTACCGTAAACGATTCCAGAATAACAGTGACTATCCCTTAAATTGATATCAACATATAGGGTGATATTCATTTGTCTAGGAATTTAGCCTACTTGAATAAAGTCACTGTTGTAACGCACATATAGAGTGAATGTTAGGACTTTGTTGAAATATATAATCCTAAAACCTGATGGTTTAGACTATATAGGAATATTTATATGATAAAGGTCAATTTATTATTTGACCTTCGTTAATATTCTTGATTTACATTTAATGTACTTAAGATCAAACTGATAATTTTTCATTCCCATAATCTATATGGTTTTTCTTCCGGAAACATTGTATTAACATGAATTGAGTGATTTCCCTATAACATTAGTATTTGATATTATCAAATGTTTTCATTTTCAAATGATTTTAATCTTTTTTTTTCTGCTTTTAAATCTTTCAAACCATATAGTAAACTGGAAAATTTTCGAGCAGAATTTTCACTTATGTATGTATAAGACTAACACGACATTACGTATAAAAATAAGCTATCATAAAATTTTGGTGATGTCTGTAGTATATGTAGAGAGGGGAACAGTAAATGATAGGGCTTAGTGGTGTTTAGTATATTGATGGAAAGTAAGACTAAAAGTTCTTATGTTAAACTGTGTTAGCTGAAGATTCTTACCTTCTGAGTTAGTTAATATAAGATAAGAGTAATAATTAAAGAGTTGTTCTTTCATATCGGTTAGTCATCATTCACATATTCAATGAATTTTAATTATAATCAACTAGTCAAGCACAAGTTTTCCGACCTGTGGAATTAAAAAAAATTCAGTTATTGTCCTGGGCTTTACTATGAGACACTAATATCATAAAATAAGAAATGTGTATTTTATGATTCTCAATTTTAGGTATGCAAAATTTTCTGTTGAAAACTAGACATAAAACAATTTTATTGAACGTTTGAATCTTCCCATTGATATTTAGGACTGCAACTGGTCAGTCTCTAATTGGCATATGTGCATACTGTGCGTATTGCCTAGATATAGCTTTAATTCACAAGCATTGTAAGCAAAGATGGATAGTGGCTAGCAGTGGACGCACGTTTCGTCCTATTTGTGACTCGTCAGCTGGATGTGCCTGCATCTCAGAGTTGATGTTCACTCTGGGACTCGAACCCAGTACCATTCGCTTCAAATAGGACGAAACGCGCATCCTGGATTCCACTGCTAGCCACTATTCATCTTTGCTTACAATTAGACATAATTGTTTTCGTTGTTATTAATCTGTCAAGAAATATATATATATATATATATATTGTTTTAATATTGTATTTCAAACTTAATAATTTGGTCACACGTATAATTTAAAGTTTAGTTATATCAACAATAATAAAGTTACTTTTCTGTAACTAGAGCAGCTCTCAATTCCCTTATGAAGAGAATTACATTTGCTTGACTTGTTTTTTTTCTCTTTCCTCGTTAAATTTGACTATCCAAATGTACTTGGTGTATTCATAGTTGTAAATAAAGGTAACTCTTTTGTTTATGTCCATAAAATAAGTAATAAGTAATTTAAGATTTATAGTTTATTTATCTTAAAATCAACACAATTTTTAACCATACAGCAGTTATGTCATTACAAATAGTGTATTAATTTACATATGAAGTTAAAGATGGTGAAACATAATGGAGAATAAATGTATTCGAATTGTTTGTGGATTATTCATAATATGAAAACTAAAAATACTTCACGATGTTGTAATCGTAGTGACATACGTTCTGATATTATGGAATTTTAACTACTGTCAGATTAAACATTGATGTTAGATTTGTATAATATGTTAAATGTTAGCACGCGAGACTGGGGGTTCTGAATCCAAGTCCTGTGGTCGAAATTATGGATGCACACTGCTAAGGAGTCCCATACTAGTACGAAATGGCGGTCCAGTGCTTCCATGTTTTCAGTGGGGGTCTAGCTTAGATCGACTCACGAATTCAACTACTAGAATGACTTGTTTTTCACACATTATGTGCTGATAGGAATTAATTGAGTGTGATGATACCCATAAGATTACATAAAATAATGATGCGACCTAAATGGTATAAAATGTTGAATTCCACATTAGCTACATTCAATTCTTACTCTAAAATTAATAAGATTATGATAAATTGTGAATCCGCATAAGAAATTCGTGATATTCTTTGGGAAAACTGTACTCCAACTTAACAAAATCCTACGATGCTAACTCACATTCAAAAGTGTTTATAATAAATTACGGAACACATTCCATTGAAATAGGATACCATTACTATCATATAGCTGGGCATATATACTGTTAAATGAATTGATTTCTAAAATATATGCTATTTATAACTTAATCTGCAATGAATCGGATTATTCCAATGTTTTTATTTTAGCTGAAATTTGATTAATCTTAGTTGGCATATGTGCATTCGATACTGACTGCCTCAATACAATTATTGTGACACAGATTTATATAGAATAGATGGATTTCGCTACTAGCTACATTTCATCTATTCTATTTATGCTACTTATGTTAATTACCTTTAACATGATGATTTTTTTAAAAGTCTGCTTCATTTACACAGAGACTATAATAAACTAGTTTCAATTAGTCCGTTTTTACATCACATACGTCATAAAACAGTTTGATAAATGTCGTCATACTTTTTCTGAAATGATAAGAGCAAAATTTCATATCTCCTAACCTACTTCTACAGAAAGTTGCTTTCATCCTTAATAAGTTAAATAAATGGAACTTACAGTAAATTGATTATAGATAATGATTATTTGTATAATTAACTTTTTATTTCTGATAACTTTGTTTGTAAGCGGAAAAAAATTTTATTATATGCATAAATCTACTACTTAAATTAATTATGGAAAATATGAAATTGATACTTTCTTAGTTGGAATCATTACAGTCGCTTTTATATGTTCTTTATATCTTTTATCTTTATCTATTCTATTGAAGTGTATATCACATGCTTGGATTTCATTTCTTTTAAACTGGGTTGGTTAGAGTTAAACATTAACACCATCGGATGCCGGCTCAGTGATCTATCGGTTAAGTGCTCTGGAGCGAGACTGGTAGGTCTTGGGTTCGAATCTCGCAAGGCGAGGTCGTGGTTGCGCACTGCTGAGGAGTCCCACAATAGGACGAAATGACCGTCCAGTGCTTCCAGGTTTTCTTTGGTGGTCTAGCTCCAATTGACTCACGCTTTCAACTATGAAAAACTTCGTTATGTTAATTTCCTTTCATTCTTTAATAATGTGATTTGTTACAATTTGGATCGTAGCATCTTTGTGAATTGTTCAACATTAACTGTATGTGTGTATGTGTGACTGAGTGACTATTCAGTAACAATATATATTACTGAAATATAGATCGATTATTCCAACTACAAAAATCATAACTTTTTGAATACTTTATTGCCTGTAAATGAATGCCAATTATATCATGTAGCCACCCGTTTACGATATTAATTTCATACTTATTTCATATGAAAAATTATCCAAACCAATGGTTTTACAAATGAAACTCTAACTGTGCTACTTAGATTAAACCTCATGATCGAAAGCAGTATACATAAATAGAAGATTATAATCATATATCATGACAGATTTTTAAATTTTTAATGAATTCAAGACCTAGTATTTCTGTAATACTCTTCTTTAACTTGAAAGCTTCAACAAAATGTATTTCATAGATTTATCAAAATAAACCATTTACTTACTAACAAGCGGTAATCTATGGGTTAACCAAACTAACTTTAATTATTTAGTATGAAAATCATTATTGCTATTATTATTATTACTATTGTCATTACTATTATTTCTGTTCGCACTTCTAAAAACTGTTTTTATCCAGCTTTAATGAATTCTTACCTACTATCGATTTTTTATATTCTCACAATGTCTTCAAAAGCATCGTTTTGTTTTTTTGTTACCATGCTAAAAGGAATGATATTTGATATGTTAGATAAAAACATCTACAATGTACTCGTTAGAAAGAGCTAAAAACACACACAAAAAAGGAGTGAAGTCACAGCAACTGATTGATTCTTATGAAAAAATTTTTTTTTCATAAATTAATTAGAATACAAAAAAGCCTTGAGTATCTTACCGAAAAACAAAAAAATGCAATTGCTTTCTTTGTTATATATATATAGAGATTTCTATTCTTTCCTCTTAAGGTGGTTATGCTAATAAGTATATGAGTGTGTGGTTATTGTTGTTTACTTTTCAAGTGTTAATTTCTTTTTTGTATAATTATATTCGATTCTTTACTAATTGTTCATTGTATTGTTGAAATATGAATAGATGTTAGTAACTATGTCATGATTAAAATTTATAGACGGAAATTGTTTCTGTGCCTTCCTTTAACAATTAATTTAGATTATAGCATGAACTTCAGTTTTGAGAATTTCTTACATAGAAATGTTAAATGTTTTCTTATCTTATTCTAATAGAGCTTGAGTTCTTTTTTTATTATGAAAGAACGTTTTTAACGAAAACAACAAATGTTGCAACGACATTCGGTGTATTGCACTTCTTACTGAATGGAATTTTTCAGTTAAGTGAGTTTCTGAAAACTTTTTTTCAAATTCATTCTAAAGATCTACGTTGTCTACTTTGTTCATAAAAACTATTTCTAGATGACTTCAGTTTTCATAGGCTGGTCACTAGGGTAGTAACTATTTTACATTTTTGATCGAATAGTCATAACAAT
Source organism: Schistosoma mansoni (assembly GCF_000237925.1). Lineage (NCBI taxonomy): Eukaryota > Metazoa > Platyhelminthes > Trematoda > Strigeidida > Schistosomatidae > Schistosoma > Schistosoma mansoni. The sequence goes on along the minus strand of NC_031498.1, from coordinate 13,771,968 downwards.
ATAGTATTTTAGATAAACTTATGTGAAATCTGTAAAGCTGAATCACATTTAAAATCCGTTTATTTACGCTAGAATTATTAATATAAAGAAATGTCGCCACGTACTATAACTGCTACTTCATGAGGCAAATCTTAAATTTCTGACACTTCAATTCGATAATTCTGTGTATATTTTGTTTGGCTGTAAGTAATTTAAATTAACAATCATAGTTAACTGGAGATGTAAAAGTTCTGGGTTCCATCTAATGTATACTTTCGGATACTCAACACTGAGTAATCACAAACAGAAGACAAAACAGACATGGCGTTCCCTGGATTTATTGGTGTTATAACTGCAGAAACTGGATTTGAAACGGGAAAATGAGATTTACACGATGAAGGAAAGAAAACAGAACTGTTATCAGAAGCAGATTTTCTTCGCTCTACAAAAATATTACAACAATTTATTAACCAAATACACTCATTTATATCCAGATTTTCCTGGTATTTGAGATAAATCAGTGATAATCATATATAATCTAAATAATGGGAGTACAAAAAAACATTTCCCACTAAATTAATACAAAACGAATTTCGCATGTTGCACTGAAGAAATGTCACACTGAATTGAAACACGTTTTATCCCATCCTAAAATATGCTGTTTAGTAGAATAGCTCTGAACAGATTTTCTGTTGGAGTTATTTGTCTTCGTAAAGCTTAAATTAAAACTTAAAATCAAACGATACAAGATTCTCCAGTTTAATTAACTCCGTTAAATGTATTTTCCAGAGAAAAAATGACTAATTATTCATCAGTGAATTGCTTCGAGATCGACTACCCAAAGTTGTAAGTAACTCATGAATGATGAGTGATGATTAATGTATCCAAATGAATGACGGAAGTTGAAACGGTATGTCAGTGGATTCGGGTTCATTAAATAAAAGAGATCTTGCTAGTTGCACAATCTGGTTGTTTTAGACTCGGTTTCTACGACATAGGTTAGTGGAGGATTATTTTTAATAAATAATCAAATGGGGACGAAATAGGCATCCAGAGCTTCCTCCTTTTAATATGTTTCCAGTTGACTTTATATTCTTTTAATTATGGGGTCTTTCGTTAGCCTTAACATAGCAACATCCTATACATATTACCAAAACATTTTACTGCAGATTACCAAATATAACACGCAAATAAAATCTTTTTTTAGGCAAACAATGATATTGATAGAACTATGTATCCAAAGGTCAGGCAATGTATTTTGAATGGAAGCTTAAATAAAAGAAAATCCAGACGCTAAAACTTCCCATGGGAATATGAATTTGATATTCAGTATAATTTTTTATTTAGATTGTCCGGTAAGTTAGTATTGTATTGTTTTCAAAACAATCATATAAAACTTTCTAGTGCTTTAGAGCTTAAATAAAAATTCATCAAACGGCATATAAATTCCAAACGTTACTGTTTACAAATAAGCATAGCTATTTTCATTGTAGTGGAATTTGATGGAAACTTTATTATGTATGTTATTAGTGATTATGCTGAAGTCTGTTTATAGATGAAACTGAATAACTGAAGAAAACTATATGTTTATGGATTCAGTAGATCTTTTAGAATTTAACAATTCCTTGTTTGATATACTTTAAAAAGTCATAATTTGATAATTCAGTATTTTCTGATGTAATATATTATCTAGAGTACAAAAGTTTCAATAAAACCTTTCGTTTGAAAGAAATGTACATTACAGAATGATATCAGCTGAATGAAAACTGAAAATAAAACAATACTGTCCTATTTTTTCGTCTTAAATGAAGGTTTTTGATTTTACACGGAATTGAATCAAGATGGTCAATTGTATTGATAAAGAAAAATAACCAGATTGAAGAACTGCATTTCTTACTCATCTTATTTATTATCTAAAAAGAATATGTTGTGAGTCTCGGCTTATATAAAGAGTCTAAGGAACTTTATTTTACTTATTAAATCGACTCCCTGTAGGAAAGAGACCATTTACACTAATTTTTGTCACATGTCTACTCCTTGGTATTGATCGGATTATATTAATTGAGTAGTTATAAGTATACTAATCTTAGTGACTTATCATCGTGGTGCAGTTTTTCAAGTTTCAGGTGATGAGAGACAACTGGCAGAAAACCTTGGTATTGATTAAATATTTGTCTTAAGTATTTTTTATCACTTGGTTGTTGCTTCTTTGTTCAATGATAGACTTTGTAGACCTCATGATATTATTCTTTATGGAATAGCAGTAAACAAATATCGGGGCATAATTTGATTGCCGAAGACCAATCACCTTCTAAGAGTAATTTTATCCTTTTAGTATTAAAATCATACTACTGGTCTTTCACCTTCGTCCCAAGTACCATTTAATCCTTGAACTTTATACAGCTTAATTAAAGCAATCACTTTAAGCATCCCATGAACTGCTCTCTGTAAAATATATTAACTATTTACTACTAAAAGTTGAGACCTGATGATTTGACTTAACTGGGTTAATAATTGTTGACCTTACTGAAAATAATAGCAAGTTATTCAATGCAATCGATTAGAAGAATTAAGTTCATTCTCTCACAAACGGTATCAGAATGGCTACGTTAAAACTGAGAAAGAAACATTCATTTCTCTAATTACTGGACAATTTGATAGTTACTAACTTTTCTTTCTCTCGTTTCAAAACTTACTTACTTAATTACTTACTTACGCCTGTTACTCCCAATGGAGCATAGGCCGCCGATCAGCATTCTCCAATCCACTCTATCCTGGGCCTTCCTTTCTAGTTCTATCCAGTTTTTGTTCATTCTTCTCACGTCCGTCTCCATTTCTCGGCGTATTGCGTTCTTTGGTCTTCCTCTTTTCCTTTGGCCTTCAGGATTCCATGTGAGGGATTGTCTTGTGACGCAGTTGAGTTTTTTCCCCATTATGTGTCATATCCACTTCCTGAGCTTCTTCCTGATTTATTCCTCCATTGGAATCTGGTTTTTTCTCTCTCACAGTAGTTCATTGCTGATAGTGTCCGGCCAACGGATCCGAAGTATTTTGCGTAGACAACTGTTAATAGAATATTCGATAGGTGCGATTGTCAATTGTTCTCTAAAATCTTCTGTGAACCGATCGTACATAAGCACCAGATACTGAAATTGGCGCCGTGACCTTGAAATCTCCCAGTCTCTTCTGATTGGCTTGTCCATAAATTATAGTCTCGCCGCTATACATTTAAAATACCATGAAATATTTTCTAAGTTACTAGATGAATATTTAATTCATTTCAATAAGCGTAACTTTTTTTTCTTTTTTTCTCTTTTTTTTCATTTTATCTTTTGTATTAATTATTCAACAAACCCTCATAAATACCCATTAACTGTCTGAAGAGACTTGTAAATTTTTAAATCATACGATACTGTCTTAATCAATATAAATAATTCATGTAATGAAGAAAAAGATTTCCTGTCTATTCAATATATACATATAATTACATGATACAGAGCAACTAAATTCATATAGTTTATATAATACATTTCCATGTGTTAATAGTACATACCCGTTCACATACATCCATATAAATAACTATCCAGATAAAAAGATATAACGAAAACAAAAAGGTTAAATTTCAAAAGATTTAATTATTTAACCACAATTTTAATTAATAATAAAAATGAATCTCTCCTGTATGATTATACGCTTCAATGTTTCACTAATTCATTACTTACTTAGTTATCTTTATTCTATTATAAATGTACTATATTATTTCCGATTTAATTTGCTGGTTTCTACCACTTAAAAGTGCATTGAATCAATCTCCCGTGTAATATATCTATATACAAATTGTTGATATTACCATATATATTATTCATGTATAAGATAGGTATTATCATTTCTTCATGATTAACTAAATATTAAGTCTTAATTAATAAAGGTTATATTATACGGTTCATTTAATCAAGGACTCATTTAAATGTCTGGAATGAACTATTCATCATGAAATCAAAATCTTTCATCTACTTTAACTGTTTACTATTATACAACTAGACAGTACTAATTGAATGAAATTTCATTATTTTATAAACGAACTATAAAAAGCATAGTAACTAAGTGATTTTTTTCTTTTTTTTCTGAAAAGTAAATAAACATAAAATATTTAGTTTCGATAGTGTAATAAGAAGATTATCAGAACTATGTGATGATAGGATAAGCGCAATACATTTCGAACAATCTGATCATACATATACTTGTTAAGAACATTTATATATAAAAATAAAATCAAACGACCCGATAATAGTAGAGGATAAACATCCATCATCCTCTATTGTCAAACATATAATCGAAACAGGTTATTCAAATAGACTTTTATTTAAACAAAGGCTTAAATCAGTAATCAACAAAACGTATTGTGCAGCGGTCATTATCAAAGAAAGAACGAGGTCCATGCTTCATTTAAAACCGAAAAGACCAATTTAAATGTGTGTGTGCTCACACATAGGGAGGAGCAATCGTGATCTGAAAATTAGGGTGTGTTAACATGTACCTAAATGGTTGCAGAAACAAATAGAATCAAATGACTCAATAAGAGTAGAGGATAAACATTCATCATCCTCTATTGCCAAAAATATGATCGAAACAGGTCATAAGATTGATCTTAACTCGGCTTTTGTGATGTTGTATAAAAGTGTAAAAGGGCGTATACTAAGGTTTATTGAAGCCTTAGCTATACAAAAATTCAAACCCCCTTTGTGTATTCAAAAACAGTTTGTTCTCACCTTAAACCTACTCTGGTAATATTAGCTTATTATCCAGAGTGATTAGGTTTCAAATTGTGTTCACATTATTGTCTCCTCTTACCCCCCCATTTTCAGTCTAGTTGACCTATTATTTTTATATATAAGTGTTTTTAACAAGTATATGTGTGATCAGATTGTTCGAAATGTATTGCGCTAATATACCATCACATGGTCCTGATAATCTTCGTCTTCTTATTACACTATCGAAATTTATCAAAGGGACTGATTGCTTTAAATAAAATATTTAACTTATTCTTTCTTTATTATACTGGAAATTATATCAAACATTTAATCGCTTTGATAAATTTACATAAGTGTTTAGAAAACAAAGTTTATAAAGACCATATGATATAGTACACTACTCATTTCAAGCAATTACAACCAAACATTAAAATTATTACATCAAAAGTCGAAGAAATTTAACTAAATGAATAACACTTCAAAAAGACTGAAATTTATTTCTATACATAACTTAATAGGTCATTTTGAAATTGATTCTATGATGATACAAACAAACAACACTATGAGAATTTCAACTTCACCCTATTGCACAGGGTGAAGTGCAAATAGATTGCAGAGTCTCAGAGTGAACACCAACTCTGAGGTGCAAGTACATACAGCTGACGAGTCACAAATAGGATGAAACGCGCCCCCTGAATTCCATTGTTAGCCACCACCCATCTTTGCTTATAATGCTTGTGAATCAAGGCAGTATCGAGGTAATCCACACAGTATGCACATATGCCAATAAGAGACTGATCAATCGCAGTCCTAAATGGCAATGGAAATATACAAGTAAACAACACCAAATGCATTCTATGATGACTTTGTAATTTATGTTTCGTAACAGACTTAAATAGATATATATATGCCTCAATTATTCGATAGTATGTTCAGCCACACTTAATAACTTATCGTGTCTTTTCTCTACATATGAGTTCATACCTGTGTAAATTAAAATACAGAGTTGAATATGATGCAAACGTTTGTATGTTCTTTAGGTTTTATGTCTTTCATAGACTTGACGCCTAATTTGTAAAACTATTCGTTCAAATTTAGACGAAAGTTCTCAGGACAGTAGTCAGTTATTCCTTCAAATATTGCATTAGTTTCAGTCTTTAGAAATACATAAAAAATGTTCATCTGATGGTTGAATTGAAGAAGTCACCATATGAAAATTCAAACCTCATTTACGTATTCAGAAACAGTTTGTTCTTACCCCAAACACCCTGGCAATATAATTTTACTATCCAGAGTGATGAGTTTCACACTGTTTTTCACATTATTTCCTTTCCCTCTTTTCTTTCATTCGTGTAGTTGACCTTTTATTATTATTTTATATATAAATGTTCTTATCAAGTAAATGTATCATCAGATTGTTCGAAATGTATTGCTTTAACATACCACAGTCCTGATAGCCATTGACGTCTTATTACACTATCCAAATTTGTTAAAGGGACTAATTGTCTTAAGTTTTAAGACAATTTACCACTCAATTATTTGATCAAACTTTTGAATCAATTAACCAAGATCATTTACTTTAAACTGAGGATCTTGTGTAATTTCTTCCTTTAATTGAACACTTACGTAGCCGAACTTTCTTAGAAATTTTTAGTGGTATTTTATTATTTGAATTTACTAGCTACTATTGTCTTCAGGTGTCTAACTCCCAGCCCAATACATATCAGAGTGGAAACAGGGTTGTAAATGTAAACAATTACATGACTAGGTGAAATAAAAATACGACTGGATTAGCTGATGTCCAATCTCTGATACAAGTCACGCAACTATATTGTTTTCGAAGTTAGATGGTTAGAGAAAATTGACAAAAAACTCTAGAACTAGGTTACGCGCTATTGAATATCCGTTATCTAAACACAACTGAGATTTCAAAGGGAATTGATGTTCTTAGTGAAAATCAAACTTGTATCACCCACAGATACAAATAAATAAGTAATTATTGAGTTTTTCAAACTACTATTGACTTCCTGTAGGACTAGAGTCTTCATACTAATTTTTTGTCATATGTCTGTTTTTCAGTGTTGATTGATTAACATCAAATAAGTTGTAAGGCGACCACTAGTCTTAGAAATAAGTATTGCTACGTACTATATCTAACTTTTAGAGGTTGAAAGTACTCAACTTTAAACCATCGTCTAATGTTTCTTTTTCATTTACTTTATTAAACCCTTCCTAGTTAATGAATTCAGTAACTAAATTTATTCCAGACAATCTAATTAAAATTATTTATTACACAATTTCTTTCACATAACAACTAAGTTAATTGTTATGTATGGAAATTAATATCCATTCCATTTTAATAATGAAATAACTAACATTTAATTGTCTCAGTGATTAAATTTTCAATAAAATTTAACATTAATTTTATTAGAGTACATTAATTGAAGCGTATAATTTCAAATGTTTATTTAAAAATGTTCAATTATAACTTTTAATAAATGGCAATTTCTTTTCAAAATAATAAAGTCTTTCAGAGTTGAAAGCATGAGTCAATTGAAGCTAGACCACCAAGGAAAACCTGGAAGCACTGGACGGCCGTTTCGTCCTATTGTGGGACTACTCAGCAATGCGCATCCACGATAGACGTGAGATAGGAACTCACTGAAAACAATTGGTAAATGATTGCTCAACTTCGTGGACTGGTTGAAGTTAGACATAAACACCATCGGATGCCGGCCTGCTCAGTGGTCTATCAGTTAAGTGCTCTGGTGCGAGACTGGTAGGTCCTGGGTTCGAGTCTCGCGAGGCGAGTTCGTGGTTGTGCACAGATCAGGAGTCCCACAATATGACGAAAAAGCCATCCAGTGCTCCCAGGTTTTCCTTGGTGGTCTAGCTTCAATCGACTCATGCTTTCAACTATGAAAATACTGAAATCTCTACAAAAAACCCCTTCTGATTATAATAAAGTCTATTAAATAATAATAATATAATAACGAAATAATAAGTAGTATATATTGATGTTACTTTTGGCAACTATTTTTATTTACTTCATTTAGTTATTTATTTATTCATAAAATAATTACACCTAAAACTGATGCGGGTTATTTTAAAATGATATAATAAAAATTCATTTGTCTAACCTTTTATGTAATGTTGGTTAGTTAATCAATCACACAATTCGACAAAGATATATATATATATATATATGGATATATAGTTCTCATAAAAGATAACAGTGTATAACTGCACTTTAATACTATGAAGGTGATAATAACATTAACAAGTCTGTATTTTTCTTTTTTCTGGTGTTAATTATCACTAAAAAGAGAACCAAAGTTTATGGTTTTCTGTGGTCTCAAATTAATAATTATTCAATGTAAATGTTTCGAAGGTGACCTTGAAAATATTTTTTTAGTTTGTTGAGGATAGAGTCTGTAGACAAGAAAAAAAAACAACGAACACTTTGATTAAATCGTTTCAAAAACAGTAATGTACTTTTTATAAATAAATATAATTGACACGGGATTCAATAATTCTTGAAGGAAACCAAAACTATGAATATTCACAAAATAATTTTCTATACCGTTAAAGTTCGACTATATCATCCTGTTTCCTGGAACTTCCATTTACAGTTATTATCTTCAATTATTGATAAAATGATCTCAAACTTTATATTTTGAAACTAATGAGTACTAGTTACTATCAAGCTAATCTCTTGCACACAGCTGAAGCCATCGCAATCCATATTCACAAACCGAACCTTTTTATCCAAAAGAAGTTTGTACAACCACTCTCGCTACCTTGGTCATCGGTATAGCGGAGCTTGTAGCAGAACTTTGGTAAACAATTATCTTATTCCTTCCATTTTTTTGTATTTTTGTATTTTACTCATTATCTACATTCGTCTCTTGATTCTTACATAACTACTATATTACTGACTATTCATCAAAATATCTTGTTAGTTCTTTCTTCTCTTTTATATATTAGGCAACGTAGCAACAGCTTGATTTTCGAATAATTACACTGATTAGTATTAATCCTCTTTCTTCCAATTAATTAATGTTAGTTTAGTGTAGAGCCATGATGACAAACTAATTGAAGAGAAATTTATTCGCTCGATTAGTCCCTTTTTCATTTATCAAATATGAAAATGGGACTTTTCACTATATTATCAAATTGTTTATATAGATCTTTTCATATAGGATAATTAAAGAAAATAATGATTACTTTAGGGAGATTATAATGTTATAATTCTGAGTTAAAAGATTATGTATAAGTGGCACATTACAAAAATGATTATTTAAAAAGGCAAAACTAAATGGAATATCAAACAAATGTTAAACTAATCAAGGCAATTTGAGTCAGTAATCACAATGAAATAGAATACGTTACCGAGCCTAGTAGTTAAAAGTACAAGTTAATAGTGGGAAGACAGGTGTACTGATAGTAGTAAGAATATTAAATTATGATGACAAAAGTCTTATCAATAGTTAAACATAGGAAATAGGAGGTCAAACGTGAGTAAATAGACTTAGAATAATCATCACAAAACATTAAAATCATTACGTAATAAGAAGTATGTAAATAATTAGATAGTGAAGAATACAAACAGAAAGAGGAGGGAAATTACTAATAAATATCAAAGAAATATCGATATCATCAGAGTATGAGCAGTAAAAACAATACAAAGACTTGAAACTAACAAAACAATGGATGTGTTCATATGAAAATAGGCTTAAAATAAATATTAATTATCAGAAGGGGTTTTGTGGAGATTTAGTATTTTCATAGTCGAAAGCGTGAGTCAATTTGAAGCTAGACCACTATAGAAAACCAGAGGGCCCCTAGACGGGCCGTTTCGTCCTATTTGTGGGACTCCTCAGCATGGTTGCTCAATTTCGTGGCTTGGTTGAAGTTAAACATTAGCACTCCTTAGTGGTCTAGAGGTTAAGCGCTCTTGGGCGAGACCGATAGGCGCTGAGTTCGAGTCTCGCGAGGCGGGATCAGGGATGCGCACTGCTGAGGAGTCCTACAATAGGAAGAAACGGCCGTCCAGTGCTTCCAGGTTTTCCTTGGTGGTCTAGCTTCAATTGATTTATGATTTCAACTATATAAAAATACTATATAAAACAATTTTTTGAAGATGGAAACTATATTTATTTACATTGTTTATTTTCAAATGAAATCTTCAATTTTCTATATTATGTGAAATTAAACTAATATGCTCTATTGCTCAGTATCATACTTTAATTCACTTTATCGTGTACTAAAGTACATAGTTTCATTGTGAGCAATTTTTCAGAGAATGTGTGATATTTTCTAATTATCTGACAAAATTCACAGTTCATTTCTGTCCATACAAATCACAATGATACAAGTTTAGAGTAACATTTGAGTTGAAATAAACTGGATTTAGAAAGAATTAAATACATATGAATAAAAGTTCTGGATACAATTAAAGTGCAAATAACTTTGTACATGTCAAATGGTTTGAAGAAGCTAACATTAAATTGTAACTGACTGTGAAAATAAAGCACTAAAATGTTATAACTAAGATTTATATTTCGTTAGTATGATTCGAATAAGATTCAAGCAAAATCTACTAGATATACCTTGATTAATAGTGAAAATTTTGGGGGTTTCAGCAAGTTAAAAGTAATTTCCATCAAATAAAAGTCACCTATTGAGGGGGCACTGATACTATGGGTATGTCACACAAATAGCTCTTCATGATTAGATAAAATTCCATATCTATGTTTAGGATCATTTAATCTTACTAAAGCAGGACATTCTCTCTATTTTCACAATCTATTATGTTTATCACAATCCTGCTGTAGCATACTGAGATCCCTATATTACTAGTTAACATGATCATCGAAATAAACCAATATAACACTCGTGAAATAACTGGACAGCTCATTTTTGAATGAAATAGACTCTGAAGATGATAGTCGGGATAGCAATTAAAGCTTCTCACTTAAACCGTCTAGCTTGGAAAACTCAACACTTCTAAAATTAAATTGTAATATAAAATACCACTGTTAACTGATCCATTTACATAATTTAATGCAATTACATGATTCTGCAGAAATATTGAATACATTTTGACAATATTTGGACAAATATATTATCAAAACCTGTACATATCCTAACTAAGCCCAAGGAAAATTTTTGTGTGAGTTGAGATTTATGCAAATTGTTTTACTGCAATAATTTACCTTCGATAACAAGAAATCCTGAAATTATGAACTGAGTAAATGGTTAAGGTACCATGAAGTATGTTTACTTTTTTAAAATTTCTATAGTGTGTGCTCTTTCTAATGAAAGGAAAATGCCCCTTAGAAGTAAAATCATGATAACCTTATGTTAAATGGATAGTTCTACTTTTTGAATGGATGCACCAAATTATTATTATGAGACTTTACAGAAGGGGAAGAAAGAAGGGTACACATATTAAACAGAATTTTACATATATCAATATTTCATAATGAAGGACTCAGATAGTTAAATCCTCTTCTACCTCATTCATATCACCCCCTTACTGAAAATCACAATTTTAACAGAAGCCGCAAATTTTATTGACCTTCTAACCCAATTGTGTAGAGAATCGCAAATTTATAGCCAACCAATCAGAACATTTACTGACTAGATTTGTAATAAGTCTATCCTAACTCATTTATTTTTTAATGAAAATTTGTCATCTAGTTTACTACCACGTATAAGTTAAAATAATAATTATGTTCCAAAAATTTTTCACCCTTATTTACAAATTTCAGACATCACTTAATAAGTGTTATCATCAGTCAATCGGTTATAATAATAATTTTGTTGTTCACCACCTTGTAACCTTATTTGTTGATTTAAACTAACATACTATTAGTTTATATCTGCTCATTCATTTTTTTAATAGACAGAAGCACATGTTATTATCCTGAATAGAACGTAAATATATTTCCACAATAAGATTCGACACAATCCAGCATTAATGAACAATCAGTCAATAATAAACAATAAGGATAGGTGAATATATAACTCATCTGATGCTTGTCAGACTATCTACATGTCTGACTAAGCAGGCAATCATTCATTATCATTCTCGCCCACATATCACTGTCGCAACGTTTGATCGTATGACTTCACTTTAGGGTCTATTTGAGAATATCTTATTTGTTTCCGTTCTCTTGATGACCTTCAGCTAGCTTCTGATTACAGCTCATTTTTTCTCATTTCAACTTGTGGTGGTGGTGAAGATGGTATATTAAACGTATAACATAATTCTTTCATTGGCAGATGTTCAGGTTTAGATGACTCGTAAACATTTTTTCTATATCGCAGTTGATTTATACGTCTGATAATTAGTGGATTTCAACAAAATGTTATTTAAGCTTGTGATTTTTTGTCTTGACAGTTCGGACTAAGCGTGGTCCTACAAGATAATGGAAACTGTTGCAGAGCCTCCTCTACGTTAACTCTTCTTCCCATTTTTAAGAGAGCTCGCTCAAGAATATCAACAAATTTCCCTTCTTGCCCATTTGTCTGGGGGTCATACGGTGGGGTCCTAATATATTCGACTCCATTGTTTGCAGGACTCCGTGAACTCTGATAACGTAAAGAGGAAGAGTGTATTTGTAAAATCTCAGTGAATAAATTAGGAAATCCAATGTTCCGCCTGGCAATCTGGTCCAATCTTTTTCCAGGAAATATAATCGAACATTAAAATTATCGAATATTTATATTTATATTCGTCGTTTGTGGACATTATTTCAGGACCGCTTGTGACGCCCTTCAACATGTCCCTTTCACTCGCTCAACTCTCTAGAGATTAGAAAGACGCTATAGTCAGTCGGAATAACAGGTGCTATACAGGAATGGATAGGAA